>NW_028261385.1:139031825-139211825 GCF_051295495.1 Thamnophis sirtalis | reverse complement strand
GCTGCAGGGAGATGATTAAGGAGAGAAGTTGTTTGCCTATGCAAAGTGTATGAGGGATTTTAACTGACTGCTTGGTTATACACTGGGAACAATTGGAGTGCTAGCAATTATTATTATATACGTTATTCATTAAACATGAAACTCAGCCAACTGAACATTCAAAAATGCATTACAAATACCAGTGACTGGTGCTAATGGTTGATACGGTTTGCTACCAGCGTCCTAGGTATCAACCAAGGACCTTCTTAAAATATAAGGTGTTCCGAGCACAGTTTTTTGCAGTTCCGCTGGTGTTATTGCAGGAAGCTGCAATTTGCGGATCTTGTAAAATTCTTG
Source organism: Thamnophis sirtalis (assembly GCF_051295495.1). Classification (NCBI taxonomy): domain Eukaryota; kingdom Metazoa; phylum Chordata; class Lepidosauria; order Squamata; family Natricidae; genus Thamnophis; species Thamnophis sirtalis. The sequence continues at coordinate 139,211,489 of NW_028261385.1, read as the reverse complement.
GACGTGGTGCCAAGTGCCTCCATGACAATGGGTATTTTAATGGATCGAGGGTAGAGATGACACGAGAGCCAGGGCTTCACAACAAGAACAGGTTTATGCAAGAGAAAGATGACAGCGATTCAAAAGTATCTTTTCCGCGCCAAGTATTTATATACACTATTAGAATAGAAGGACCAATGGGCGGCTTAGGAGTATCTAGCAACTGCTGACGCAGTACCCTGGCCAATCAGGTTGGCTCAGCTGCCTAGCAACAGGCTATGCTGCGCCTCAACCAATCAGGGCGCAGCCTAGACTGTTGTTGGCCTCCCGGTCGTAACTGGAGGATTTACTGAATCCTCAACAGGTATCACTGTTACATGCTTCATCCATAGCCGTGTAGTTTCGATGGCCAGGTTGCGATATTTCATTATTTGTTCTAGTTCTTTTTCTTCGACTCTGGCATCTCCAGGAACAGGGATATCAATAAACTGCACACTTCGGCCCTCTACAACCGTGATATCTGTTGTGTTGTGCTCCAAATGACGATCTGTTTGTATTCGAAAGTCCCACAAGATCTTCACACTCTCACACCCCATCAGCATTGAGAAAATCAGTCAATTGCAGAGGGCAACTTTACTCAGAACAGCTTACACCGCTTATGCGATAATAGCTCTGACACCATCAAACAAGAACATCTGCCTGCACCAGGTTCTTAGGAAGGACTGGATAGGTAGATAAATATGCTAAACCCAGGCTAAACATCTGGCTGACTGTGCAACCAACCGTAGTAATGCAAGTAGTCCTCAACTTACAACAGTTCAATTAGTGACCGTTTACAACGGCACCAGTGGTGGGATTCAGCTAGTTCGCATCTATTCAGGAGAACCGGTTGGTAACTTTCTAAGTAGTTCAGAGAACCGATTGTTGGAAGAAATCTCCTTTTGTTTTTTCCCACTTTGCAGGGCTAATCTTGTAAGGAAGGCAGGAAGGAAACATTCTAGTGTTGTTTCTAGCCTAATCTTTATTGACCCACTTACAGAAACTGCCTCTCCGGTTAACCCTTATTACATTGTAACAGCTAAGGTGAAGCATCCATCGACCTGAGTGACCTTGAGTTGGCCACGCCCACCCAGTCACATGACCACCAAGCCACGCCTACCCAGATGGTCATTAGGGCACAGAACTGGTTGTTAAATTATTTGAATCCCACCACTGAACAACACACAAAAAAGTGACTTGTGACTGTTTCTCACCCTTACAGCATTCCCATGGTCACATGATGAAAATCCAGAAGCTTGGCAAGTGATTCATATTTCTGACAATTGCTGTGTCCCAGAGTCCCAACTGACTCATAGTTATGACGATCGCAGTATCGCTTTTCGTGACCTTCTGACAAGCAACATCAATGCGGAAGCCAGATTCACTTACCAACTGAGCTACTAATTTAACAACTGCAGTGATTCACTTAATAACTGTGGCAAGAAACTTTGTTAAAAGGGGGAAAATGCATTTGATAAATGTCTCACTTAGCAACAGAAATTTTGGCTTCAATTGTGGTTGTAAGTCAAGGACTAACTGTACTCATTTGCAATTCATTCATTTTTTTGGAAAGCATTCCTGAAAACGTAATATAATAAGCCAGGGTAAATTCTCTCACGTCTTAAAATATGCATCCTGTGCTACTGACTCAAATATATAAAAGAATACTTCTGAACAAAATATCATGTATTGCCATCCTCAACTGAAGTATTGATGTTTGGAAATCTACAAAAGGGATCAGAAAACTTTTGTTAGTCTCTGCATGTTTACAGCATGTGTTAACATATCGGCCTCTGTACTTTTTGTGAATGAATTAGGGAAATGGGGAAAGCCTTGCTGGAGTCTGTGTAGCTTCCTCCATATCAGAGGTGGGTTCCTACCAGTTCGCACCTATTCGGTAGAACCTGTTCGTCAAATCTACCGAACCGGTTAGAAGAGGTTCCACCAGTGGACCCGGAAAGCAGGCCACACCTACAGAAGAGCTTCCAAAACTTTTTGAAACCCATCACTGGTCCTTGGATATGATTATTCTACACTATCATGCTCCTATTTATAAAACTCAGTGCCTCTGTGAAAGGTAAGGATGACTACTGCGTTTGTGGTGCAATCAGAACATTGTGTGTGTTGAAGTTGTTTTAACGCAAACCAAAGATGCCTTTTAAAAAACAAGTTGACATCATATTCTCATGCATGCCAGTGCTGTGTGTGAGGTAATTTAAGGTGGTTCTGACAAGTGTCGCCGGCATCTTCATATCCGGTCACATGGGCGGCAAGCCACTCCCATCCGGTCACATGGGCAGCAAGCCACTCCCACAAAGGAGGCCACACCCACAGAGTAAGTTCGAACACTTTTTGAAACCCACCACTGCTCCATATCATCTGGGAATGCGGACAACAGAATGACTCTCTTATCAGCACTTTCTGTCTGTAGATCAGACAATCTTTTGTAGTGAGGGTCATCGTAGTGGTGTTCTCTACTCCCAGCAACTTCCATTGCTTCTGTATGTCAGGCCTGCAGCGGTTCCTTTAAGAATCTTTGGCCTGCCACACTCTCATTAAGTGTGGGGGGGGATAGCAAGGGGTAGAATGTGTTGTTTTCAAAATAAAAAATCCCTTTCTAGGAGCTCAAGGTCATCTTTTGTCTCCGCACCTTTGCACCTGACCGGAAGCAGCTGGGTGTGGATGCCAGCCTGGAAGAAGAAGATTGGACCATGTGATGGATTGTGGGTGTGGGGACAAGATCATGAACTTTTAACTGGGTGGGATTCTGATGTCATTTCCAGAATTGGGATAATGTCAGCGTTCCAAGCATAATGCAGAATTAAATCAGAGTCCATAGCAATGTGCTAAGATGTCTGCTTTATTAAATTGGAACTTTAAGGAAAGTTTTGCCTTGGACTCTGATTTAATTCTACATGATACTTGGAACGCTGACACTGTCACCTGATCGGGTAAGTACACAGCTGCTCTTTGAATCATCATTCATTTACATCTTAATCTAGAAATAATTTAAAACCAGCATCTTACTTAAGACAAGTTTCAATGTATCACATTCAATGGGAGAAACTAAAATGAAATGGAAGTACACCCCTGGCAGCTTTTTCCTTGCAATAATTTAATTCTGGGCTATAGAATTTATTTATTTGGGGGGGGGATTAAATGGACGAGGATTAATTAATACTGGATCGGAGAGGTGTTTGTGGGACATCTCCAATTTCCTTGCTGATTTATGCAGCTTTGCTTATGTAATTCCAGTTCTGACAAAAGCCCGCAAATACCAATAACTGTTCCCTGAGTAGATGTATGAGACAATTATCATTATTATTATTAGCAAACAATGTGCAGTTACATTGATAGCAATGCACCATTCATGACACGTAGAGTCAAGATAACATAATTGTAGATTTAAAACCTAGTGACGGTGTTCCCATTCACGAACCCATGCTCCCTTACTTTGTGTTTCTGTGAGCACTGATGATATTCTACCTCACCCAGGAGTGTCATTGTATAGTCATTCATTAGGGTAATTATTTTAAATTGTTCTCGCTACTACTAACCCATAAGCAGATGGTTAGCATGAGGTCTGTGTTTATCTGGACACAAGATCTGGTCAGGCAGTTCCTTGTTCAGTCTGATCATGAAAATTGGCAACTGCTATGCCATATAGTAGTCAGCCAGTCACTCACTCAATGTGTCTGTTTTGTTATCACCAAGGTCTATAGATTGGATGCTCTGAATATGAATGTATGCAAAATATGAGTCACTTTCCCAGCACATATGACTCTAGTTACAAAATGATACTGTAATTAAACAACAACAACAATAAAAGCTTTGACTATTCTTTTTTTTAATTCCTTTTTTTCCTTCCCTCTTTCTTATTTCTCTCCCCCGTCTCTTTTCCCTTTCCATTTATGGACATAGAAATATATATAACGAGATGCATAACACACATATGCAGACATATGGAAAGTGCTAACGCTAGCACCGCTGCAACCCGTCTCAGTTGATGGTGTAATAAACACAGGGCAGAGGAACCGAGTAAAACACTGTAGTATACAATTACACACCAAAAGCGTTATGCAGAATGCCCAGATATCATCATGATCACAGCTACGTTGTATACAGCTGATAAATTCTTAATATGTCTGTAAAGCTTTCCATACAGAGGAACTTGGTGTGGATTGAAAAGGAAAGTCTGCATGGGTTTACTGAATGCTCTTGACATCTTCTCCTCCTTCTCCTTTTCTTTCTCCTTCTCCTTCTCCTTCTCCCTCTCTCTCTCCTTCTCCTTCATCATCCCCTTCTCCTTCTTCTCCTTCTTCTCCTTCTTCCTTCTTCCTTCTTCCTTCTTCCTTCTTCCTCCTTCCTTCTTCCTCCTTCCTCCTTCCTCCTTCCTCCTTCCTCCTTCTCCTTCTCCTTCTCCTTCTCCTTCTCCTTCTCCTTCTTCTTCTTCTTCTTCTTCTTCTTCTTCTTCTTCTTCTTCTTCTTCTTCCTCTTCCTCTTCCTCTTCCACTGCCACTGCCACTGCCACTGTTACTACTGCTACCAAGTTTCTCCAAAAAGAAGGCCAGGTCTTATTTTCTTTTGACCCACAAAAAAATGGTCCTTCTTTTTGGAGGGTTCTAATTATTGACTCACCTCGTGGTGGTGGTGGCACCAACAGCCCCGCCCAGCAGGAGCCTGCTGTTAGCCCACTTCTTCTTCTGCTGTTGCTTGCCGCCATTTTCACTGCATCATCCCTGCCTCCTTTTCACCTTCAGATGCCTGTTGGAAGCTTTTGCTTTTAGATGCCTACCGGGAGGCATCTGCAGCTGATCTATTATCGGCTGCAGAGGGCTTTCTGAAAGGCATCTGCAGCCATAATATATCGGCCGCAGATGCCTTCTGGCAGGCATCTAAAGACAGAACAGAGGCCAGGGCAATGCGGGTGAGTGGCAGCAAGTGGCTGCAGAAGAAGGTGAGGCAGGCGTCAGGGTGTGCGAGGCCTGTTAAGTAGGGCAGCTCCTCCCTCACCAATTCCCAACCTAGCTTATTTTTTTACCTGTGTGCCTCACCCCACCCCCTGCACCCCGGGCTGGGTGGGGGTCTTAATTAGGGCTTATTTTGTGGGTGAGGCTTCGTTTGTTCGCATGCACTCAAAAATGTAATAGAGCTTCTTTTCAAGGTGGGTTGTGTTTTTGGAGAAACACATTACTACTATCATACTTCTACTACTAACTGAACATCTGCAGCTTCAATCTTCTGAACCCATCTCAACACTTGGGAATCAGAGAGGTTAATAGTTTTTATCCATCCTCAAATTTGTCCAGCATTAAAACACAAGCTAAAATATAAATAGGAGCCTTTTCCTTTCCTGAAAAAGAAAAGTTGTGATCAAGAGCACAGATTCATACAACTGTTACACGTACAGACAGTTCTGTATTCACGTTGCCCCGATTATAGTGATAAACACGCAGAAGATACTGCTGTACAATGTATATAGCAGTAGACTTATATACCGCTTCATAGGCCTTTCAGGCCTCTCTAAGCGGTTTACAGAGAGTCAGCATATTGCCCCAACAATCTGGGTCCTCATTTTACCCACCTCGGAAGGATGGAAGGCTGAGTCAACCCTGAGCCGGTGAGATTTGAACCGCTGACCTGCTGATCTAGCAGTAGCCTGCAGTGCTGCATTTAACCACTGCGCCACCTTGGCTCTCCTTGGGATGTATAAGGCATCCCAATTTGTCTCTCTAAATCTGTCCCACCTGAAGCAATCCAAATTCATCCCAGTATAGTAGGGCTGTTTCGACTCTTACTCACAAGGACTACAGTCAAGTATTCTTCTTAGAGTCTTTAAGCTAAAGATAATGATAAGCTTAAATTGACAAAATAAGTTGGCAAACTGGCCAACAGTTGAAGTCCCAGCTGTCTTTATTACTACCAACGAGTGGTGGGATTCAGCTGGTTCGCACCAGCTCAGGCGAACTGGTTGTTAAATTACCCACCTCCCCACCCTCTGGCTATCGAAGTAGATCTTGGGCGCTGTGCTACAAGGGAGAAACGGGAAATGGAGCGGCCAGCGTGAGGGAAGGAAAAGGTTGCTGTCCCTTTTTCTTCTCCCTGCTTCTCCTCCTTCCCTTGTGCCAGCCACTCCGTTTCCCATTTCTGCAGAGCAGTACAGTGTCCAGGATCCACTTTGATAGTGTGTGTAGGGCAGTGGTGGGTTTCAAAAATTGCTCGAACCTACTCTGTGGGTGTGGCCTCCTTTGTGGGAGTGGCTTGCCGTCCCATGTGACTGGATGGGAGTGGCTTGCTGCCCATGTGACCGGATATGAAGATGCCGACGACACTTGTCAGAACCACCTTAAATTACCTCAGACACAGCACTGGCATGCATAAGAATAGGATGTAAACTTGTTTTTTAAAAGGCATCTTTGGTTTGTGTTAAAACAACTTCAACACACGCAATGTTCTGATTGCACCACAAACGCAGTAGTCATCCTTACCTTTCACAGAGGCACTGAGTTTTATAAATAGGAGCATGATAGTGTAGAATAATCATATCCAAGGACCAGTGGTGGGTTTCAAAAATTTTTGGACCCTCTTCTGTAGGTGTGGCCTGCTTTCTGGGTCCACTGGTGGAACCTCTTCTAACCGGTTCGGTAGATTTGACGAACCGGTTCTACCGAATAGGTGTGAACTGGTAGGAACCCACCTCTGGTGTATGGGGGTAATTTAACAACCGGTGTGCCCAGGGTCAGGTTGACCATTGTGGGATGATTGTCCCGCATGTGCAGCAGAGCTGCAGGATGGAGGCTGGCCATGCCTCCCACAATGGCCAACCTGTCTCTGGGTGAACCGGTTGTTAAATTATTTGAATCCCACCACTGGGTCTAGTCCTGCTTTGGACCTGAAACCTGCTGGTTGATTTGGGTGACTTGGAATTGGATCAAGTCACTCTCTCTCAACCCCTGGGAAGAAGGCAATAGCAAAACATTTCCAAATCTTGATAAGAAAATTGCAGAGACCTGTCCAGGTCATGACCAAAAGTCAACTCTGTTTGAAAGACACACACAACACGCACACATTACACACACACACACACACACACACACACACACAAGTGGGGAAACCAGGCAGCTCATATAACATGATATGAGTTGTCACAGCATGCCACCAATTGAATTCAAGAAGATGGAAAGATGCGAATGTATTTCTCTCTTAAGAATTCATCCAGCATTATGACATTAAGTAATAGGCAGGAGAGACAATAACCACAATTGTTTATATCAGCTCTTGTATGTACTCTTTGATACGGACAATCAGGGGCCCTTTCTCCGTTGCCCCGGAAATCTAACTATCTTCAAGAATATATTCTTTTATGATCTATTTTTTTAATAGCAACCTTTTAAGGTCCCTAACGTTAGACTTGATTATTGATTGGTTGCTTAAGTGCTCTGCCTTTGCTTGCTCTGCACTTTGGGAAGCAGGGAGTAAGCAGGGGGCAAAAAGGATCCAGAATGGCTCTTATGCTGCAAATAGCATTAATAGCATTAATTAACTTGGCTCAGCCTGTGCCAGGAGAAGTGAAAATATTCATGGAACCTTTCCTTGGAGATTGATTCCCGGCCGTGTCATGGGGATAGTGCTATTTGTATCAGACACTTTAGTGAGCTGACAAGCAGTTATTTCTAAGTCAAGTTGTATACAAGAGACTTCATTTCCTGATCTGGTTGCTCGGAGAACTCACATGCCAGAAAAATCAGTCATCACTTTTCCTCACTTGAGAATTTCTGCCTGAATTCTTCTGCCTCAACAGCTTCTGATGGTCATCTTTCTGTCAGAGGAATTCCCCACACCCCATCCCTGGATTTAGTGTTTTCCCTGTGATTCTTCCTAAAGCAGGGGTCTCCACATTTAGCAATGTTTAAGACTTGTGCATTTCAATTCCAGAGGTGGGTTCCTACCAGTTCGCACCTATTCGGTAGAACCGGTTCGTCAAATCTACCGAACTGGTTAGAAGAGGTTCCACCAGTAGACCCGGAAAGCAGGCCACACCTACAGAAGAGGTTCCAAAATTTTTTGAAACCCACCATTGGTCCTTGGATATGATTATTCAGTGACACATCTGGCCCACCGGCTACAACTTTGATACCCCTACTTCAGTAGATTCCTGCACCAAGAAAAGGGCTGGACTAGATGATCTATAAAGTCCCTATCAGCTTTATACATTCTATTTAATGAGAATCACATCAAATCACAGTTGCAGATTATCCCCGACTTACAACAGTTCATTTCGTGGCCGTTCAAAATTATAGCGGCACTGAAAAAAAGTGATTTATGACTGCATTTCACACTTAAAACTACTGCAGCTTCCCCACAATTACGTAATCGAAATCCAGAGGCTCGGCAACTGACTCATATTTATGACGGCTGCAGTGTCCCGGGGTCATGTGACCCCCTTTTGTGAACTTCTGACAAGCATAGTCAATGGGGAAGCCAGATCCACTTAACAACTGTCTTAGTAACTGAACAACTGCAGTGATTTGTTTAATAACTATGGAAAGAAAGGTCATGAAATGGGGCAAAATTCACTTTAACAACGGTCTCAGTTATCCATTGTGGGCTCAGTGGTGGTCATAAGATGAGGACTGCCTGTAGAATATGTTCTGAATCATTGGACTACAATTCTTCCCCTGAAAGCCTCTCTAGCCCTTCATGGTATTGGACCTGGGTACTTGAGAGACCGCCTGCTGCCGATCACCTCCAATAGACCGATTAGATCCCACAGATTAGGCCTCCTCCGTATTCCATCCGCTGGTCAATGCCGTCTGGCAACCACCCGGAGGAGGGCCTTCTCTGTGGCTGCTCCGGCCCTTTGGAACGAGCTCCCCGTGGAGATTCGAACCCTCACCACCCTCCAGGCCTTCTGCAAAGCCCTTAAAACCTGGCTATTCCGACAGGCCTGGGGCTAATGAGTCTTGTCCCCCCCCTCGAATGGTATGGTTGTTGTGTGCTTTTAAACTATGGTATTGTTTTGTCTGTCTTTTTATTCCTTATTGTACCCTTCCCCTTTGACTTGGGTTGTGAGCCCCGCCACGAGTCCCCTTCGGGGAAAAGGGCAGCATAGAAATTTAATAAATTCAATTCAATTCAATTCTAACTCACTCCCAATAAAGACACTTGACTCCATCGGTCACAGATAAACGGTATGAAATGGCCTTCACAGAGATCTTCTCCTCAGTTGGCCAAAATCATCACCTATTCTGCTCTTCCTGACCCCCCTCCCCCCCCTTTTTAAAAAAAATTCTCCTTTTGTTGATATAAAATTCTCTTGGCTCGGCGAACGAGATGGGTTGCACGCAACGAATTTAAACTACAGATTCGGGTCATGAGGGAAAACTGTTTTGCATTACCTCTGGAGACAATTTTCAAAAATTTTCGCTCTTTTATATGAGACTGAAATAAAGAGAACAAGGCAGAGAAGGTCCCCCTTACCGATGGGGAAACAAGAAGAGCCAATACGTCATGCAAACAAAACAGATTTTTTTTTTCTCTTTGCTCGTTCCCTGGGGGGAATTCACTGCCATATTCAAGAAAAAGGCTGCCACCGAGGCCCTTAGTGTTCGGTGACCATCTGTACCAGGCCATTATCAAGGGAGGGAGATTGATTTTCCTCCTCTTTGTTCACTTATCCTAATACTCAGGGGTCTGAAATAGGCTCTGCGTTGGGGCGGGGGGAGGAGGGTTGGGAAGCAGGAAGGAAAGGCTAAAGAGCCTGTAATTCATCCATAGCAGGAGGAGCAGAAAGCATCTCGCGCCAAAGAAGAAGGCAGGCCTGCTTCTTACGGGTGTCTTGAATTACAGCCGGACTTCTCTACATGGATTGCTTTTGTGCAATTATACTGATGGTTGACTTGCCCTGCACAGCCAGGATGGTGAATTATGTTGCATCTGCAGTTATATAAGGAATGAGGCATTTGGTCTTTCCTCAAGACCTTATCGTTTAATCGCACAAACAAGGACAAATACATCGAGGGGCTGCTGTATTCTGAAACCTGGGGTGAAATTCAGCAGGTTCTGACAGGTTCTAGAGAACCAGTAGCGGAAATTTTGTGTAGTTCAGAGAACAGGCAAATACCACCTCCGGCTCGCCCCAGGATGGGGTGGGAATGGATTTTGCAATATCCTTCCCCAGGAGTGGGGTGAGAATGGAGATTTTGCAGTATCCTTCCCCTGCCGCGCCCACCAAGCCACGCCCACATAAGCGGTAGTAAAAAAATTGAATTTCACCACTGTCTGGAACCATACTGACATCACATTATTGTTACAAAAATTTGTTTAGCTTGGTTGCTGTGCTGGCAGCTAAACCTCTCCTCCTTGGTGCATTTGAAGCATTTCCTTTTTTCTTTAGAGCAGATTTGAGCAAAACTATAACTCACTGAGAAGTCCGAGAGTTTTCTTTGGATATTTGATAGCAATGACAAGGAAAGGAAGATGGTGGAAAGTTTGGGTGGATGGTCGAATGTTTGGCTGGATGGATGGATGGCTGAATGGCTGAATGGATGGCTGAATGGATGGCTGAATGGCTGGCTGGCTGGCTGGATAGATGGACAGGTTATAGCAATAGCAATAGCAGTTAGACTTATATACCGCTTCATACGGCTTTCAGCCCTCTCTAAGCTGTTTACAGAGTCAGCATATCGCCCCCACAGTCTGGGTCCTCATTTCACCCACCTCGGAAGGATGGAAGGCTGAGTCAACCTTGAGCCGGTGAGATTTGAATCGCTGAACTGCAGATAGCAGTCAGCTGAAGTGGCCTGCAGTACTGCACTCTAACCACGGTGCCACCTCGGCTCTGTGTTATACCAGTGATGGCTAACCTTTTCCAGACTGAGCACCCAACGCGCACTCAACCACCCAAAATGCAATGCATGCACTGCCCCTGCATGCCCCATGGTCCCCCTGCACACCCCACACCTCCTGTGCATGCACAAACGGCCCCATGCATGAGCCCCACACATGTGCGCCCAGCCCCTCCACACACACCCTGCCCCGCCATGCATGTGCCGGCAGAGACCTGATGACCAGCTAACTGGAAGGAGGTGCGCACACATGTGCAGCAGGACAGAATTGGGGCAACGGCTCACATGCCCACGGAGAGAATGCTGTGCGTCACCTGTGGCACACATGCCATAGGTTCGCAATCATGGGATTGTACCTATTCTTAATTCATCTGTAGAATGATTTCTCTACATTACCTTGTCATGTTCATTGTGATCCATGGCCAAATGGCAATACAAAATAAAAAATATATTACTTCAATGATTAAATTAAATTTAAATTAAGTGGCTGCCCAGGCTGGAAAGCACATTGTGTGACCTTGCCTTAGAATATTTAACCACGTTGCAAGTTTTACGTAAAATTAATTATAGAACTAGTTATATCTGATCATGGCATTTGATTATTCCCTCCTGTCACCCCCAATTTAATGCAGACACCCAGGCTTTTCTCATATACTTTCCTATCATACACTGATAATACACAGATCAGATCCCAAATCTAAATTATCAAGTGCAAATTCTAAGGAGCAAAAACAAACAAAATCCTTTCAGAAGTAGAAATGTTTTCAGATAGTACAAAGCTGTTATGATCTGCCAGCAGCCAACAGATCTGGCAGCAGATTCGGACAGTGAGGAGTTTGGGGAGGAACATGGGCCAGTCCTGGAGTCTGGGGAAGGCTCTGATGAGGGCTCTGTGTCAGAGGCAGAGAGGGGGCCAGAGCCGTATGCCAGTTATCAGCTGCCTTCAGAGTCAGACATCAGTGAGGCAGATGAACAGTTGGAGCCTGTTCCCAGTGTGTGCATGCACAGAGTTGCCAGACGAAGGGAACAGCTAAAGAACAGGAGTCGACTTGGGAGTAAGGCCACAGGTGGATGATGAATGGCTCCTCCCAGAGGAAATAAAAGAGGAGTGAAAGGGGAGTGAAGTTTTCAGGAGGACAATTAGTTCGTTTAATTGGTTCGTGATTCTCCGAGATATCTTGCCAAGTTTTGCAGATATCAGCCTTGCAGCTCTCCAAGCCAAATAAGGTCTGTGACTGTAAATCCTCCCTTGAAAGACTTTGCTGGGTGTGAATGACCAGAATTCACAATAAATTAGTAAAAGGGGTTTTTGTTGGGACAAGGAGTTTGCTTCATGCTTTTGAGAACAAAAGCTACCACTCGATACAACTCAAATTAAAGAGAGATGTACCTGAATTGCTGACTATAAATTGTTCAGTTTTGACACTGTGGTTTTCCTCACAGACCCTGGGACACTGCAACTGGCGTAAATATGAGTCAGCCGCCAACCATCTGAATTTTGCTTGCAGGATCGTAAGGGATACTGCGATGGAGCTAGCAGAGTGCTTTACTGGCCGGATGCCTTTCCTGTTGCTAGTGCAGAGTTTTGTTCAGCAGATAGATATTCTCCTCCGAAGTCCCTTTTTTCAGTGCCATTGTAATTTCGAACAGTCCCTAAACAAAATGTTGGAAATCAAAGATTATTACCTGCGTTTTGGCGACAGCTGAATAATTCCCCAATAGAATTGGACACATTGGACGAAACACAACTTTTGGGAGGCAAAATTGGTGCCCGGGTGGCAAAGGCAATGCCATTGAACCCAAGCTGTAACAGTGTGGTGGCCCGCCAGAGGAACATGGGCCGCTCCTGGAGTCCGGGGAAGGCTCAGACGAGGGCTCTGTGTCGGAGGCAGAGAGGGAGCCAGAGCCATATGCCGGTTATCAGCTGCCTTCAGAGTCAGACATCAGTGAGGCAGAAGAACAGCTGGAGCCTGTTCCCAGTGTATGCAGACCCAATATTCTCATCCTATATTAAAATATGGAGCAGGTGTTTGGTCTTTGTTGTTATAAATGTAGGAGATATGGTTCCGTTGGGTCTGTAGACAGTAATTTTGCTCTCTTTTGTTGCATTATTATACAACTAATAATGTGTCAACTAATTTTATATATAAGAGGTTCACTGGGCATTATTATTGTCATTTATGCTTTACTTTCCCCCCCTCTAGGATTACTGAGATCTCAATGTTGGCCCAAGACTTAAAAGTAGTTATGGATAGGACATGCAGCAGGCGGTAGCTAAGGTTTCTTCCTCTCTGTCTCCTTATGTAGGAAACCAATAATATTTCTAAAAGCAGCAAAAGAATTGGGAATTGTCATTCATGGGGCAGCCCTTGAAGAGTGTTCGGAGACTTCAGCTTGTCCAGAATGCAGCCGCGCAAGCGATTGTGGGTGCGCCTCGGTACACCCACGTTACACCTATCCTCCGTGAGCTGCACTGGCTGCCTATTGGTCTCCGGATACGCTTCAAGGTGCTAGTCGTCACTTATAAAGCCCTACATGGTATTGGACCTGGGTACTTGAGAGACCGCCTTCTGCCAATCACCTCCCATAGACCCATTAGATCCCACAGATTAGGCCTCCTCCGAATTCCATCCGCCGGCCAATGCCAGCTGTCGACCACCCGGAGGAGGGCCTTCTCTGTGGCTGCTCTGGCCCTCTGAAACGATCTCCCCATGGAGATTCGGACCCTCGCCACCCTTCAGGCTTTCCGTAAAGCCGTTAAGACCTGGCTGTCCCAGCTGGCCTGGGGCTGTTGAGTTCCACCCCTACTCGAATTGGTTGTGTTTTTAAATTGTTTTGTATTGTTGTTTTGTTTCTGTTTTTACTCTTTTTGTATTGTGCCCCTTCCCTCCTGGTTTGTCAGCCGCCCTGAGTCCCTTTGGGAATAGGGCGGCATACAAGTCGAATAAACCAACCAACCAAACAATTGACTATGAATCCTACGTGATTATTAAATAGATGTTTATTGAAAAGGAAAAAGAACACCCTATTTCAAAGAAAAATCAACACAGATCAGAATATTTTAAAACCACACATCAAAGCTAGTACAAACTATAGTTCCATAGTTTGCCCACAGCTGTCTAACCCAGGATTCATCAAGAATTCCCATGGTGACTGAAAGCTATGTTTATCAATCAGTAGCCAAGGAATAGCAGTCTCTTTCTCTCCCTCGCTCTATCTCTCTCTGTCTGGAGATCTTTTAGAGAAAGAATGCTGAGATTTCCTGCTGATTATAAGAGGTGAGTGATGGAGATGAGAGGACTTTAGACACCATTAGAGGAATCTGATATCATTATCTCCCTGTACTTCATCACAACACCAAAGATGACTACCTGAGGCAAAGCAGACATCCTACATCAGATAATTAGCAAAGGCTGTCAGTACAAATTTCAATACTCTTGTCTCTGCAGAATTATTCTACGGGGTATTTGTCAATCCAACTCATCTTGTCTCTTCCACTCCCAGCCCTTCTGTTCAGTTCAAATGTAAAACACTTCAAAGTTGCAGATAATACAGCGAGCAGTGCTGGAAAAAAAAACCTGAATGTAATGCTTTTGGTTTAAATTATTTGTAATTCAGAACTTCTCTTAAAAATTCCTAGGATGGGGAGTTGGACGGGTACAGTGGAGTCAGTGGTGGGTTTCAAAAATTGTTCGAACCTACTCTGTGGGTGTGGCCTCTTTTGTGGGAGTGGCTTGCCGCCCATGTGACTGGATGGGAGTGGCTTGCCGCCCATGTGACCGGATATGAAGATGCCGATGACACTTGTCAGAACCACCTTAAATTACCTCACACACAGCACTGGCATGCATAAGAATAGGATGTCAACTTGTTTTTTAAAAGGCATCTTTGGTTTGCGTTAAAACAACTTCAACGCACACAATGTTCTGATTGCACCACAAACGCAGTAGTCATCCTTACCTTTCACAGAGGCACTGAGTTTTATAAATATGAGCATGATAGTGTAGAATAATCTCATCCAAGGACCAGTGGTGGGTTTCAAAAAAATTTGGAACCTCTTCTGTAGGTGTGGCCTGCTTTCCGGGTCCACTGGTGGAACCTCTTCTAACCGGTTCGGTAGATTTGACGAACCGGTTCTACTGAATAGGTGCGAACTGGTAGGAACCCACCTCTGAATGGAGTGTTCTCTTCCCTATAAGTACCCACTCAAACTGAGAGGAGTCTCCTTAAATATGTCAAATGTAGCCTATATTTGGGCTTTTTGTGGAAATGAACAGGTATAAACAGCTGATGTTCAGTTGGGACAAAACAGGACTCCTTATTTGTACTGTACAGCATGCAGTGAAAGCGTTCTAGGATACCTTAGGATATTGCAGAAGCTTTCCTATTGAAATATCAGGCTTATCTGGCACTGTAGTTTCTTTGGATTGACTTAGCATTGGTGATCAGAATTGCTTTGAGCTGACCCTTGGTTGATATCATAAAGCTAAGCAGGACTGGATTTGGCTTGTTTTTGGAAAGGTCATCACCAAGAAATGCCCGGACTGAAGGTTAGAACCAGGGGTGTGTTCCGGCAGTCACTTCTGCCAGTTTGGTTGTGGCTGTGCGGTGCGCGCATGTGCAGTGCAATCAAAATTGTTCTGCGCATGCGCAGAAGCAAAAAAACCAAGATGGCAGTGCCTACAGCGCCACCTGGAGAACCTGTTTGGGGGGGCGTGGCAGGCCTGTGTCGCTGCCAGTTCCAGCGACCCAGACCACCAAACCACTACCGGTTCAGTCAAACTGGTCTGAACCAGTAGGAACTCGCCTCTGGTTAGAACAAGAAATTGAAAACGAATCTTTAAAAACAGGGTGGTGATGTTTTTTGGTGTTTTTTTTTATGATGTGATAAAGTTAATCCTCACTTTAAAAATAATTCTGTTTGGAGTGCCATATTATGAATATGGAATAGAGGTAAACCCAGGCTGTGTTAAAAAAAATATGCTTATTTGCTTCAGCAGAAGAAGGATTTTAGTAAATAGTGGGCAAAAACCAGTGGTGGAATTCAAATAATTTAACAACTGGTTCTCTGCCCTAATGACCATCTGGGAAGGTGGGGCTTGGTGGTCATGTGATGGGTGGGCATGGCCAACTCAAGGTCATTCAGGTCGATGGGCGCTTCGCCTTAGCTGTTACAGTGTAATAAGGATTAACCGGAGAGGCAGTTTCTGTAAGCAGGGCAATAAAGATTAAGCTAGAAACAACCCCAGAATGTTTCCTTCCTGCCTTCCTTACAGGATTAGCCCTGTAAAGTGGAAAAAGACAAAAGGAGATTTCTTCCAACAATCGGTTCTCTGAACTGCTTAGAAAGTTACCAATCGGTTCTCCCGAATAGGTGCAAACTGGCTGAATCCCACCACTGGCGAAAACAATGGTGAACATATTAAGGTTTGTTAATATAGGAAAATGGAGAACTAAAGCTGAAATCAAGGGATTTACTTTTCAGTGTTTTTTGAATAAATTTAGTTTATTTATGTATTAATACTATCAGGAAAGCCTCCGGAGCCTGGGGAAGGCAAAAAGTCCACCACGACTATTGTGCAGGAGGCTGACTAGGCCATGCCCACCCAGTAACCGGGCAGAATACCCAACCCCTGATTATATGCACAAAAACTGCTTTTGTCCCAAATCATTTTTAAAAACAAATTCACCAGATTTGATACTTCATGAATTTGGAGTATAGCAGATACCCTGTGAGTATCTGGAATGATTCCAGCTAATTCTCCTGGCTTGTGAGTAGCAGTACAACACTGAGAAGCTGCTTTCAAGTCAAGCTTTATTGGATATTTCTGTTGGCACACTGAGTATAAATCAAGGTCCTCATTGTGACCTTTGATTCTAGCAAATTTTGCTTCTGGCACCGAATGGCCAGAAAAGACATAGAATGCTTCCAGGAGATTTGATATTTTTTTAAAAAATTACAAATCAACTCCCAAATTTTGTGAGGAGTCCAAACTATGTTGTATCAGGTCTGCGACATTTCCCCATTATTTCATTATTTTTTTCTTGCCAGAAAAAAAATAAAATCTGCAAAGGAGGGAAACACTGAATGACTCCATGGTATCTTTTGACTGATAACATTGAGGACCCTTCAAAAAATTTTATTAGAATTTTAATAAGACATAACATTTCCTTCTTTCCTTTTTTCTTTCCTTCTTTCTTTCTTTCTTTCTTTCTTTCTTTCCTTCCTTCCTTCCTTCCTTCCTTCCTTCCTTCCTTCCTTCCTTCCTTCCTTCCTTCCTTCCTTCCTTCCTTCCTTCCTTGATAAAACACTCTTTTAAGCCAGTTTCAACCATCTCTGTGAGCGTGCTCACTTGAAGAGAATCTATGTCAGAGATAATATAAGAAAAGAAATCACAAAGATTACACCCTACTGCTCGTGGCAGGGGGAAAAAGAGATGTTTCAACACAACCCTAATTACAGTCTTGTGAAGCAGTGTTGAGGCCTGCTGTGAAATCGCATCAGGACACAACTTTTTTTTTTAATTGTTCTTTTGCATTCTATTGCCATGGCAACTTCTGCTAGTTCATGGTCTCCTTTTGAGAACACAGAACACCTGCAGGAGGAATTGGGGAGCTGAGAGGAAAAAGTTTATTGGCATCATTGGAGCCTAAGCAAATGGAAGAAACCCCCCAATTTGCTTCCATGGCAGGGCTCAAAATGCAATGGAGGAGGAGGAGGAGGAGGAGGAGGAGGAGGAGGAGGAGGAGGAGGAGGAGGAGGAGGAGGAGGAGGAGATGATGAAGATTTTGAAATCACTTCCTCTTTTGCTTGTTTTGGATTGTCAACCCATATGCTTTTTTTCCAATGCTTTCAAAGAAAGAAATTAAATAGGACGCATGTTCTAAAAAAAAATGAAGTGGCTAAAATAACTGATGTAATAATGTAATTATATTCAAGATTAAAAGCTTAATCCTAATTTATTTTATTTCCTGCTTTGATCACTTCTTTGATCCTGACTTGAATATTGTTATGTCTCTCGAAACTTCAGGAGATGGAAAACCACAGCCTGTTTCCATGTTTTATTCACTGGCTCTTCATTTGTGGAGAATTTCTAATTGTCCAGAATTGATGAATTGATGCCAACCTACAAAGGCATCAATTCACTTAAACTGTTTCATCTAATTGGTTTTGCCTCCATGTTTTATCTCTAGGTCAGACATGAAAAGTCTTATTGTCACTGCAATGTTTTCTTCGTCACGCAGAGCTCAAACATACTGGAAAAAAAGCCCAGCAGAAGTTTAAAAATCACAGAGTTGGAAGGGACCTTGGAGGTCTTCTAGTCTAACCCCCTGCTCAAGCTGGAGACCCCATACCATTTCAGACAAATAACATTGACACTGGACCTTCCGAGAATTTTTTTAAACTTTATTTGTTGCTTTACTTTCTGGTCTAAACCTTTCTTCAATTTTCAAGGTTAGTAGAGAACAATACTTTACTGCTCACTCTGCAGAAGACCTTCCACAATTTATGGACTGTTTTAGCAAGACCTGCCAAGACTTTGGACTAACAATCAGCCTGAAAAAAAACACAAATCATGGGTCAGGACATGGATTCACCTCCCTGTATTACAATCTCTGCACAACTGAAGGTCGTCTATGCCTCGGCTCAACTATCTTTGACGCTCTCTCTTTAGACTCTGAGCTGAATAAATGCATTGGTAAAGCAGCCACCACACCATAAGAGCCAAGGTGGCGCAGTGGGTTAGGGTGCAGTACTGCAGGCCACTTCAGCTGACTGCTATCTGCAGTTCAGCGGTTCAAATCTCACCGGCTCAAGGTTGACTTAGCCTTCCATCCTTCCGAGGTGGGTGAAATGAGGACCCAGACTGTGGGAGCGATATGCTGACTCTGTAAACTGCTTAGAGAAGGCTGAAAGCCCTATGAAGCGGTATATAAGTCTAACTGCTATTGCTATTGCTATTGCTATTTTCCAGACTTAAAAAGAGAGTATGGCTTAATAAGAAGCTGATGGATCATACAAAGATCCAGGTCTACAGAGCCTGCGTCCTGAGCACACTCTTGTACTGCAATGAGACTTGGACTCTTTATGTATGGCAGGAGAGAAAGTTGAACACCTTTCATATGCACTGTCTCCGACGTATTCTTGGCATCACCTGGCAGGACAAAGTTAGCGCAGTCTTGGAATGTGCTGGAATCTCTAGCATGTGCTGGAATCTCTCGTGGCACGACAAAACCGCGCTCGACAAAAGCGCGCCTGATTAAACCGCGTTGCTGATGTCATCAACAGGGCGACAACAGCCAGCGCGGAGAAAGAAGGGTGCTTTAAATAGCGCTTTGAAAGCAAGCCGATTCAACTTAAGGTAAGGGTTAGCTTTAGGGTTAGGTTTAGGGTTAAGTTAAGGGTTAGGATTAGGTTTAGGGTTAGGTTAAGGGTTAGGTTTAGGGTTAGGTTTAGGTTTAGGTTAAGGGTTAGGTTTAGGGGTGTTAGGTTTAGGTTTAGGGGTTAATTTTAGGTTTAGTGTTTACAGCGTGCTTCTGTCTCCGCGCTGTTGTCGCCCTGTGATGACGTCAGCTACGCGGTTTCGTCGAGCGTGCTTTAGTCGAACGCGGTTTTGTGGTGGAACCGGAATCTCTAGCATGTATACACTATTGAATCAGCGACATCTACGCTGGCTTGGGCATGTCGTGAGAATGGCTGATGGTTGGATTCCGAAGGATTCCCTGTATGGAGAATTAGTGCAGGCCTTGGGAATGGACATTAACAGTTGGGAAACCTTGACCTAGGATCGCTCAGCTTGCGGGCTAAAGATGCAAAATTGCCTTCTCCAATTCAAAGAGACACTTGTTCGGCGGGCAAAGAGGCAGTCACGGAACCAGCAAAATCTGGGGACAGAATGTATTTGCCCCCAGTGTGGAAGGGATTGCCACTCCTGAATTGGCCTTTTTAGCCACACCAAATGCTGCTTTAGGACCTCTTTCCAGATCATGATACCATAGTCTTCTGAGACTGAAGGATGCCAATAATAAGAGAACAATAACTTGGTAACAAGTTAATCTCAGATTGCTTTGCAGGCCTCCATTGTTTAATTTGCAGTGAAGAACTACAAATCCTAATCCTAACCCAAAAGCCTTTCGCTATCTTTTAAAATCAACGAAGATTTGATGTGAGCGCAGGACCTTCCGCGCATGCACAGGGCATCAAAAACAGGACGTGATGATGTCTGGGCAGGTGGGCAAAGCCTCCTGCCACCACCACTATCGATTCACCCAAACCGGATAGAACCGGCTGAATTGCACCACTGAGTGGATCCAATTTGGAGAAGAGGTCTTCCAGAGTTTAGAAAAAATAGCTGCAAGAAATTTTTGATTAAAATAAATTAATAGCTTCTCTCTTTTTTTTTAAGCAGATCTGGAAGAAATTTAAAGATAAAGCTGCTGTTTACAAGGGAACCAGTCCTGGCAAATATCAGACAAACAGACTTAGACTGATGTCATGTTGGAAAGCAAGGAGGCTGGGTGTAAAAACAGCCTCTGCCATTTGCCACCACAATAATCTGTCTTCCTCAAAACACAAGACTCGGGCTCATCCCAAGCCAGACCGAATGGCTGTGGAAGTTTGCAACATCTGGAACTCTAGACACCATTCCACTGTTGCATGAATGTTCTGACTCCCTCCTCCATTCAGTAGCTAAAGCCGAGACAAGCGTAAAATGGAATGTCCTTTAATAACAAGACCAGACTCTGGGTGGCTGAAAGCCAAATAAACAAACAGATAAGGACCTTGGCAGCAATGCAAACAAACTCTGGCAGCAATCCAGCCTGCCAAGTTAATTTCTCTTTAGTCCAAGTGGTGACTTCTGCAAGAAGGGCGTGGCATAAGCAGTCTCTTTTATAGTCTGGAGAGGACCTTAATGACCATCAGCTGAGCGTAATTACCTCCTGTAATTACGTAGTTGTTCTTGACGCCGAGTAGCCCTTTGACGGCGTGCATCCCGGAACAACTCACTGTTGGTTTCTGGATCACTCTCCCTTGTCTCCTCCCCACTGATCCAAGGCTCAGGCGCCACCTGGTGGCCAACCAGTCTCTCTGCGCCCTGCTCGGAGTCGGAACCCTGTCCAGGGTCCTCCACATCCTCCAGGGCCGACTCATAGGGCCCCTCGCTGTCAGAGTCTGGTGGCAGCTCCAACGGCTCCTGCTGGGCCACAACACAGGAATATTACCATTGATACTTTTTTCTTTAGACATAAAGAAATAAATTCTAGATAACTGTAATTTACCAGATTGTTAGCTAAAGTATTGAGACAAAGTATAATTTCTTTGATGTACTCATAATGAACTCCTGCTCAGTTCCCAAAATATACCAGGAGTATGCAAATTATCCCAAAGAATATGGACAGATATGTTTTTTTTTAAAAAAAATGTATATATGAAAGGAATGCAAAAAAAAGTAGTTATATGTTGGCATTGTTGTTAGCTACCATCCAATTAGATTGTAGGAATTGCCCAACTACATTCTCAAATTTTATGTCCCTCACATATTTCTAACTGTCCATCATTTCTAATTGTCCGTTATCACTGGCACTTCTGGTACTCATCTGCAAAACATATACTGACACTAAAATGGAGACTGTGGGTAAAATATTAGTAGGTACTGGATCAGCCATATTCAGAAGTAGCCCAAGACACTGATAAGCACTGCAAGGGGCAATAAAGTGACATCACCTCTCAAGCCACTAACCCAGGGGTGTCCACTTTTGGCAACTGTAAGTCTTGTAGACTTCAACTCCCAGAAACCCCAGCCAGCATGGGATTCTGGGAGTTGAAGTCCACGTATCTTAATGTTGCCAAGATTTGACACCCTTGCTGTAACACTAAGAAATGTGTTTAAATATTCATGACTGGGAGAGACATGGGAACAAAACCAGCCAATGAATAGGCATAGCAACTAAGTCAGCCAATGGGAGCTTAAAAAGATCTGTAGTCTGTGCAATGGATTGAAACAGAAACTTAAGCAGTCTGCTGCTCTGAGAAGTAAACTAGCAGTCTGTCTGGGCTTGTCTGCTGAAATGAAACGGACTGCTTGCATTTCCCTGTAACTCTCCTACTTTGTGTTTACTTGGAAGAATCCCCTGTTGGTATTGTACATTTATTCATCTATTCTTATGTATATAAAAAAGTTAATAAATCCTGCTGCATCAGTTTACCTGTGTGTGCTTCTGGATTTGAATTTATGCAACAAACTCTGACAGAATGTGAAGTGGGATTCAAATTGTCTATCCCTAAAAGAGGTGGCAGATTTTTAAACCCATGGGAGTAACTTATTGAAAGTTTACTACTGTACTTGAAAGCGGTCCTTTTTGCTATCCACTGTCTGCGATGATCATTATTGGTTATTAATGGCCATTAGATGAGGTGACATACGGCAGGGTTTTCTATCTCTGTGCATAATCCAATGATCTGTGGAACTTTTCAGTACCATTGCCCTTCGGTCTGCTGAACTGAAACTTGAGCCCCGATTACTGCTGAGTTATCAGATCTTTAATCTTTTGAAACAGAGCACCAGCTGGACATGTGAGATAGCAGCCGAGTTCCATTACTGCTGAATATTGTCATGCCTTTGAGAAGGCAAAGAAAGAGAAAGGGGCAAGGAAAAAACCTGGCAACTGAGCACCCAGGAGACAACAGTCACAGCAGGGGACAGATGAACAGCCACAGCAGGGGACAGGCTGAAGTGTCTCCTTCCATTAGATACCTCTACAGCCTTCCCCGCACAGAAATAAGTACCTCCAAAAATCATTTAAGAAACCGGAAGATGCATTGTTATTATAACATGGCGTTCCTGCTTCTGAAAGAACACCCCACTCCAGTTACAACATCAAAATTATTGTCTTCGGTGACCGAGGAAGTGGCAAATTAAACGGTTCGGATTTGGGGAGAGCCATAACAAGATTAGCTGACAAATGCTGAAAATAGTTCTCTGAATGATCTTTTCATTCAGATGCAGCGGCTACAAAGAATAAAGGCAAGAATAATTGGTTCAAAGGTATGTTTTACTATAACTTCAAGCACACATATCAAACTTTGCTCCCCTCCAATTTCTACAGTATGTAAATTTCATGGGCTTAATGGGGTTGCTGGAAAAGGGACTTACTGATAACTCTTTTTAAATACATTATTGTTTAAAAAAAACATAACCTGAATTATGGGCAATTTGACTTCAAGCATTTCCAGCACACTAATAATCTAAAAAGGATTTCCATCGTGATTAGGACCACAGATGGTTGAAAAATGTAACACGGTGGCAGGAAACATCTATATTCCTTCACATACATTGTTACTATTATGTGCACAGCCAAGGAATATGAGTTTTACGGTGTCTACTCATTCGGGGAAAGAAATATTGCATATAAAATTCTGAACTGGCCAAATTGGAGATTTCAGCTTAATGTTATGTAGCCCCTATCAAATTTCCATACCCTTTTTGAAGCAATCAAGTTCCACCTTATTCCTCCTTTAGCAGTTTGAAAGAAAAAAGGGGGAAGGGAGGGAGGGAGGGAGGGAGGGAGGGAGGAAGTGTGTGTGTGTGTCTGTGTGTGTGTGTGTGTGTGTGTGTGTGTGTGTTTTGAGGTGGGGCGTATCCAGACAATAGTGGAAAAAAACACGTTGTGGTCCTATCTTGCATGTATTTACTTATTTATTTGATTTTTATCTCACTTTTTATTACTCAAGGTGGCAAACATATATAATACTGTTCCCTTTTCCTATTTTCCCCTCAACAAACATCCTGCGAGGTGAGTTGGACTGAGCACATTGGATTTAGATTGGATTTATTACATTTATATGCCACCCTTTTCCCCGAAGGAGACTCAGGGCGGCTCACAATTCAGTCAGGGAAGGGGGTACAGACAGGGAATAAAAGACAAACATAACAATACAATTTAAAACACACAACAACCATACCATTCGAGGAGTGGGGGGCAACAGCTCTTTAGCCCCAGGCCTGTCGGAACAGCCAGGTTTTAAGGGCTTTGCGGAAGGCCTGGAGGGTGGTGAGGGTTCAAATCCCCACGGGAAGCTCGTTCCAGAGGGTCGGAGCAGCCACAGAAAAGGCTCTCCTCCGGGTAGTCGCCAGTCGACACTGGCCGGCGGATGGAATTCGGAGGAGGCCTAATCTGTGGGATCTGATCGGTCTATTGGAGGTAATTGGCAGCAGGCGGTCTCTCAAGTACCCAAGAACAGGGTTTTTTTTTCCAACCTTGGCAACTTTAGGATGTAGGGACTTCAACTCCCAAAATTCCTCAGCCAGCAGCTCCATGCTAACTGGGGAATTCTGGGAACTGAAGTCCATATATCTTAAAGTTGTCAAGATTGAGAAACTGCTCAAGCTTGTGAGGGAAAGAACAACTGAAGCTAATTTTTTGGGGTCACATCCTCAGATAATATATTTGTCAAGCCAAAACTATTATTGTATGATAAAATAGTTACTTTGACTCAAAGTTAATCAGGAATCCTTCAATACACAGACATATTTTGAGATGGGGATAATAACTTTCCGAAACTGAAAACCAGAAGGTTAATTGGTACCGCAATTCAGTTATATAAATTCATAGGGAATATTTTATCCATGACACTCCTGATGCCACTTTTACGAGACAAAATAGTTGAAGTTAAAACCACGCATCTTTCAACATTGAGGCCGCACTGCTAAGAATACCAAATAAGCAGGAAAAAAGTGACTTTAGCCTACCGAGGTGTATGAATTCATGCTGTGTGGGAAATTGCTAAAACAATAGCAATGTCTTTAGATTATCATTTTTAAAAAAATCACCTCGTTGGTGTGTCTCATACTGAAGTCGGCACTAAATGTGCATAGTTAGAGCATTTCCTAAGAACACAGAGAGGCCACCAAGGCATCAAATTAAAGGGATGGTGGTTTGGCCATTAAAACAAACAAATAAGTGGAGGTAACTGATGTAGCAAACTTTGAAATACCGGATGCAAGGTGAGAAAGCATTTTTTTTTTTGTATACATTACAGAGCTGCACCGATATTCCCACATAACAATCCATCTTTTAATAAAACTTCCAATAATGCGCCTCGGTTTACTATTATAACTTTTCTTCTTTCAAAAGGTCCATAGTTTGGATTTAACAAACTGCATTTTTCTCTCGGTTACCTTTTATGAAGGAGGCAAAAAATAAATAAATACAAAGGAGCAAATGTTTTCATGATTTCCCCCATCTCGTCCCTCCGAGGCTTGGAATTATGTTGCCTGCCTTGATGGAACTAGTGCGTCTATATTACCACTGAAGCAATCTTTTCCGTTTGCATGGTTACTCTCAATTTTCCTCTAAATGGTGGTGCAATATTTTATTCCAATGCACTGCAACTGCAACAGGTAAAGATTCATTGTGTACTAAAAGCACCTCTACTCTTGGCTTTTAGCAGCAAACAGAAGATTACAGGCGGAAGTGAGCTGTATGCCATTCCATAACAGA
Organism: Thamnophis sirtalis; assembly: GCF_051295495.1. NCBI lineage: Eukaryota > Metazoa > Chordata > Lepidosauria > Squamata > Natricidae > Thamnophis > Thamnophis sirtalis. Next base: position 139,186,122 of record NW_028261385.1, on the reverse strand, counting down.
ATTTGCAGCTTTGCCGGATTCCATTACCTCCACCACACATCTTGAAACACTCTGGCAGTTCCCTAATGCTCACAGTGAGGGACTTAAACCTTTTGACCTCAAACATCTTATTAAAGACGATGCTGAACCACGTTTCCACAAGGGAGGGTGGGGGAGGCATCGGTGGAAAGGAACAAGAAAACTCCCGGACTTATTCTCTCCTCTAATTCATTCAAATAAGCCCTTGTTGAGTGGAGCACCTTCGCTTTGATGTTAAAGTCTCTAATTGGAAGGAAGTGAAGTGTTAGCCTGTCACGCTATTAGTCTCTCATCAAATGCTTTAAGACACTGGGACATTGAAGTTCTCACACTGAGGCAAAGAAAACACAGAATAGCCTGGTCTTTGTTAACTTGTTTAGAATTTGCATCTGTTCTGTTCTGGTTTTGTTTGGTTTTGGGGGTGTGTTTTTTGTTTTTGTTTTTTAAAAAAACAAGCTGGACTTTGCTATCTCTTGTGTTTTTTCTTTCAGTGTTTTAAAAACTCTTCTTAGGACTCATTCATGGTAAAGACAAGGGAAGGAGGGTAAAAAGGATGATAGACTGCAGACTTGCGATGATGAGAAAAGCCAGCTATCATTTCTGTTGGCTAACATTGGCTAGATATTAAAGATTTAGTATTTAATAAATTTATAGGCCACCCAATCCCGAAGGGCTCCGGGCGGCTTACAGAAATACATCTCTAAAAGAATAAAAAATTAAAAAATAGAGGAAAAAAAACAGATTAAAAGATCACTTCATGCACTCAATCTAGGCCGGGCTGGACCTCATTCATGAGGTCAACAGCCCCAGGCCTGCCGGAATAGCCAGGTTTTGGTAGCCTTTCAGAAGGCTGTGAGAGTGGGAAGGATCCGGATCTCTGGGGGTAGATCGTTCCATAGGGTCGGAGCGGCTACAGAGAAGGCCCTCCCCCGGGGAGCCGCCAGACGACATTGTCTGGTTGACGGCACCTGGAGAAGGCCCACCCTGTGTGATCTTATCAGCCGTTGGGAGGTATGTGGCAGTAGGCGGTCTCGCAGATATCCAGGTCCTAGGCCATGTAGGGCTTTAAAGGTAATAACCAGCACCTTGAAGCGCGTTCGGAGACCGATAGGAAGCCATTTACTAGGGGGGGTGGCTTTTGTGACCAAGGAAAATGCTAGTTCTTTGGGACATCATCATCATCAGAGGAGGAGCTGAAAAGGCAGGGAATCATCATTCTAATATGGCACATTCAAAGACTATCAAACCTCTATTTTATCTGTTGAATCTACACTTATTATAACTTAGCCTTTCACCACACTATTATATTGAGGGAAAGCATGCATAGAAGCAGGGCCTGAAATGGAGGATGGACTTTATTTGATGTGCATCAACATACCTTAATTCTCAAATTTATCAGATAAACTGCATGGGGGGGGGGAATATAATATTGTATATGCTAATACGTTGAGGTCTGATATAAAAAGCCCATTTATGCTTCCTCCAGTTTGTTATTCTTGGTGATCTGTTTTAAGATTTCTACTAATGTATCACTCTAAGAGTCTGTTTTAAGATTGGTCAGAAGGTCACCTTAAGATGCTACATATTATCATATAAGGTGGACCTGTAAAAAGGGAAAAGCATTTTGGATAAAAATATGGTGGATTATGCAAAATGTTCTTTAAAAAAAGGATAAAGTTTACCCCTAAATTATTTTTGTTGGGTATAATTACTGATTGTACAGTTATAGAGACTAACTTGATTTTATATTTAATAACGGCAGCAAGACTGCTGGTGGCGCAATACTGGAAGAAGGAAGATTTGCCTACTATTCAAGAATGGAATAGTCACAAAACCTAGCAGAGATGGCTAAAATATCAGCATATCTCAAGGACCACTCAAATGAGAGATATAAACTGGAGTGGAGAAGATGGATTGACTATACTCAAAATAAATATGGGACTAAGAAATTCCAGATAGTTTATGATTGAAGAAACAAGGAACGACATAATCTGTTTAGAGTTAGCCTAGCAAAGAGGAGTTAAAGCTCAATTGAAAGATGATACTAACTTTCTTTAAGTTTATTTTAGAACATCTTTGTTAAAGATTTATACCCTGTATTGGTTCTGGGAAGTTGGGGGGGAGGTTGGGGGGGGGGTCGGGTGGGGTGGGCAGGGGGGGAGGTAAACATTTGTAAAAGTTTTTTTTTTCTAAAATTTTCAATTAAAAAAGTGTTTAAGCTTTAAAAAAAATTGGTCAGAAGGTAATGCTATCTGATACTTGCTATATCCAAAGACAGGAGCAATGAGAGTGAGAAATACGGCAATAATCTAAATATGCCTTCCTCCCCCTCTTTTTCAGCAGGAACATATTTGTGTCACAGGATTTGTCATTGACAATAAATACACAGAACAGCTTTATTGGTATTAGTGTGATATCAGAGTCACAATGGACATCTCGTACTTCTTCACAAGTGCTATAGTGGTGCCGTATAAAGAGATTTGGTTATGTATGTTGTGGCCCGCCAGTGGCCAGCAAAACTGGCAGCAGAGTCGGACAGTGAGGAGGCTGGGGAGGGGAAGGCTCGGGCGAGGGCTCTGTGTCGGAGGCAGAGATGGGGGCTAAGGCTGTCTGGCAGTTTGTACAGCCTAAATGTTGGAGGTGTGGCTCTCTTGATGCTACATATTATCATATATGGTGGACCTGCCAAAAGGTTAAGGCATTCTGGATAAAAATATGGTGGATTATGCAAAATATCTTTAAAAGAAGGATAAAGTTTACTCCTCAGTTATTCTTACTAGGTATATGTACTGATTTTACAGTGGTAGAGAGTAACTTGATTCTGCACCTAATAACGGCAGCAAGACTGTTGGTGGCGCAATACTGGAAGAAGGAAGACTTGCCTACAACTCAAGAATGGACATTGAAAGTTACAAACTTAGCCGAGATGGCTAAAATATCGGCATATATTAAAGATCACTCAAATGAGAGATATAAACGAGACTGGAAAAAATGGATTGACTATATACAAAATAAATACGGGACCAAGAAATTCCAGTTAGCCTATGCTTAAGATCAGAAATGATTTAAATTGTTTAAAGTTAGCTCAGCAAGAAGAAGCTAAGGTCAATGCAGAATGTCATTAATTTCTTTATTTCTTTTTTCTCAATAGATTTTAGACTGTGTTTGTTAGAAATCCATACCGTGTACGGGTTCTGGGAAGTCAGGGGGGAAGGAGGAGGGGGGTTGGGGGAGAGGGTGGAGGGAGGGAAGGGTATGCATTAGGCTAGACAAGAATTTGGTGGTAAACTAGAATTATTTTGACATACAAAAAATTGTACTTCGATGTCTTACTGATTGAGGAATGATGAAATGTTTGTTTTAAAAGAAATAAAACTTTTGAACAGAAAATATTTACATGGCCGCTTTCCAAGCTAGATAAGGTCTGTGGTCATAACTTCACCTTTGAAAAACTATTTACCAGGGCTTTGCTGAATGTGAATGAGAGGAATTCACATTCGTTTAATAAATGGGGTTTTGCTGGGACCAGAAATCTGCTTCGTGCTTTTTGAGGAAGCCTAAGGGTCAGAACAGTGTATCTTTTCTAATGCCGGATCGAGAATAGAGGCCTGGCAGTCTTTACCAGTCCCAAATGCCTTTCTAATTTAATGCATCTGCACAACTATAATTGAAACATCGTACGATGGGATTTACATATCTCATGCATGGAATTCAATAACTGCACAATGTAAATGGATTCTCCACACCCTTACTATGGCCAAAAGATGGATACTGCAACTTTGCAAAGATAAATATACACCTGCCCTCATTCAATGGATTGAAAACCTAATTACACTTGCTACTTTTGAGTGGATTGTCTATAGATGTAGACTTTGCATAGATAGGAATGAAATATGAGAGACCGCCTCCTGCCATTTACCTCCCAATGACCAATAAGATCACACAGGTTGGGCCTCCTCCGGGTGCCGTCGACCGGACAATGCCGGTTGGCGGCTCCCCGAGGGAGGGCCTTCTCTGTAGCTGCACCGGCCTTGTGGAACGAGCTTCCTGCTGAGATCTGGACCCTCACCACCCTCCCGGCCTTCCGTCAAGCGACTAAGACCTGGCTATTCCAGCAGGCCTGGGGCTGTTGAGTATTCCAGCCTCATTTGATGAAATGAATGCTGTGTTGATTTTAATTTTGTAATTTTAAATGTTTTAAATGTTTTTATTTGTTGTTTTATTTGCTGTGAGCCGCCCAGAGTCCCTAGGGAGTGGGCGGCATACAAATACCATTAAAGTTTGAAAGTTTGAAATATGGAACTCGTTTGTACAAAATACAATAGGTTGAAAAAGGATAATAGTTTTTAGTGAATTGGAAAGAAATATATACGTGCTTGAATAATATTTACATTAAAAAGTATGTACCGTATTTTCCGGAGTATAAGACGCACCTTTTTTACTTCAAAAAAGAGGGTGAAAATCTGGGTGCATCTTATACTTCGAATGCAGCCATCCGGGTCATCTGAAAAAGGAGCAGGCAAAGCGGCCGCTGCAGAGATCATGATGGCTGGAAAGGAGAGAGGTTTCGCTTTCAAAGCTCCCGCTTGGCTGGGCTCCCGGGAGGGCTTAGGCGATGGTGGCGGTAGCAGCAGCTCCTCACATTGCTGGGGAGTGAAGTCATTGTGGCCATTGTCTCCCCTGAGCTGCCCACCGAATCTCTGAGGCACCTTTCGCTTGCAGGAGGAGGAGGAGGGCAAGGGCGGAGTATACCGAAGCCTCTGAGTAACTGGGAAAGAAAGCCGTTCTTGGAACCTGCCAACAACTGCCGCCCGAAAAGCACACCTTTCTTTCCCAGTTACTCAGAGGGTTTGGTTTAAGGAGGCGCTTCTTTAAGCTGCCCTCCTCCTCCTCCTGCAAATGAAAGGTGCCTCAAAGATGCTAGATTTCTCAGAATGCTAGATTGGGAAGTTAAAACCTGAAATGGTACAATCAAGCTTGATTTAAAGGCTTTGGCTCCTGAGAATCTGGAGAGATAGCAATAGCAATAGCAATAGCAGTTAGACTTATATACCGCTTCATAGGGCGTTCAGTCCTCTCTAAGCGGTTTACAGAGTCAGCATATTGCCCCCAACAACAATCCAGGTCCTCATTTTACCCACCTCGGAAGGATGGAAGGCTGAGTCAACCCTGAGCCAGAGAGATTTGAACAGCCGAACTGCAGAACTGCAGTCAGCTGAAGTAGCCTGCAGTGCTGCATTTAACCACTGCGCCACCTCAGCTCATTGGGAGATTGGGGGTGGGGGGTGGAGGAAGGGAAGGGAAGAGGAACAATCTCCTTTTTACGAAAGCTTTTCTCAGAATGCTAGATTGGGAAGTTAAAACCCTAGAATGGGACACAATCAAGCTTGATTCAAAGGCTTTGGCTCCTGAGGGCATGAATAGCCTTTAGGAGGCTCATAGAGTGCTCCTGGGGGCTAGGGAGCAGAATTGAGCAAAAAATGGTCTGTTTTTCACTCATTTCTGCCCTCCCCCAGCCCCCAGGAGGACTCTGGAAGCCCCCTAAAGGCTATGCATGGCTATTTTGGTGAAGGGGTCAGGGTTTCGGGAGGCAAAAAATGCTGTGTTCAGTGTATAATAAGATGCACCCAGATTTTCAGCCTTTTTTTTAAAGGAAAAAAGGTGCGTCTTATACTCCGAAAAATACGGTATGTGTTTTTTTTCTTGAGAATGTATCCATTGTAATTATCATTGTGTTTTGTTGGAAATGGGAAGGGTAGAGAGCCCCCATCCCCAAGAGGCAGCTGAGACTCCCTTCACCGCTCCGCCCGACTTGGGCCCCCACAGCCCCTCCCGATACAAGCGCTGTCAAACTGTTCACCTTAACTGGGGCTTATTTTGGGGCATAGGGCTTATATTATGAACATCCTGAAAAATCATGTTAGGGTTTATTTTCTGGTTGGGTCTTATTTTTGGGGAAACACAGTATGTATCAAATTTTAACTGTCAATTTTTATAACAATGCTATACTTTTGGGGTTTCCTTTTTTCTTTTTACTATTGTATTTTTTTTCAGTTTGTACAAAGCACTTCTTATGCATTTTGTTTTCCCTTGAGAATGTAGAATTGTAATTATCACTGTGTTTTGTTCCTTTTCTTTTTCAGCGACTATTTTAAAAGCAAAAAATAAATTTAAAAAAGGATTACATCTTCAGTGTAACTTAAGGTGAGCAGGAACATTTTCCTGAAGAGTTCAGCCAATCACTTAAGCATGAAATTAAGTGGGGCAAAACTATTCTGATGAACTTTAGATGGAGGCACTTATCCATTTTTTACTGACTTCTAAATTGCGTGCGTGTACTGAGAAGGCTGCACTGGGGCTGATAACTGATGCAGATGATTCCACCTTCGTGTTTCTAAACTTGTTGGGCTTTCCAGACGCCAATCTAACTGAACGGGCTGTCAAAATACATGACTGAAAAAGAAAAGTGCAGTGATTCTCCTGCATCGAAGAAAAAGGGTGGAAGCCAGAGGTGGGTCCTTGCCAGTTCTAACCTCTTCTATAGAAAGAGGTTCCACAAATCTATAGTGCCGTTTAGAACCAGTTCCTGCTTCCTCCCCCTGCCCATCCGCACATCAAGATGAAGAGCGAGAGGAGGAATTCTGGGAGTTGAAGTCCACAAGTCTTAAAGCTGTCAAGTTTGAACACCCCTGGGGTTTTTTTTTCCTAAAGGGTTAGGGGTGCAAGGGTCTTGTAACTTGGCAGCTTTAAGACTTGCGTGCTTCAAATGCCAGAGTTCCTGAGCCAACATTTTGGTTGCTAAGCAAGAGCGTTGTTAAAAGAGGCCCACCACGTTTTACAAGTTGGCCACCCCCACCCAGTCACATGACTGCCAAGCCACTCCCACTCAGTCACATGGCTGGCAAGCCACTCCCACCCAGTCACATGGCCAGCAAGCCACTCCCACAAAGCAGGCCACACCTACAGAAGAGGTTGTAAAAAAATTGGAAACCCACCACTGGTGGAAGGGAACAGAGATGGAACGGAAACTGAAGCTGAAATAAAATAGCAAGGAAAAGAAAGGCACCACTAAAATTGACTGATTCGGTTATTTCAACCATTGTATATTATACATCAGTCAGAAATATTTGCATTGGCTTTACATGGAGTTATATATTGCCCAAAAGGAAAAAGAAAAACCCGTTTTGTAATGAGTTTTGCTGAATGAGGGAATATAGTATTGAGAACCTATTGGCAAAGGGCATAACTCTGCAAGGCGTATATTTCATCATTTGGTGCAGTGCCTTTCCTTTATACCAGTTAGTATCCACCGATTTAGACATTTCCACAATCAAAGTGATAAATACGGCAATTCACATTGGGCTAGACATAGTTTCAGGGAGAAATGATGTACTGTTACAGTCAGACAGGTTAGACAGAGCCGTCAATAGCCTTTCCAAACTACTATAGCTACTATAAACTACTAAACCAGGCAGAGACATGATCCAGAGGCCGTTCAAGTATTTTAATGAGGCAAAGCGGTTTTAAGTGTCAAAGCCAAAAATAAAAAGGAAAAAAAACGTAACAGTGAATGGGTACAAATCAGGCAGAACTCATACAATTAGTCTAAAAAGGCTGAGGGCAGGATTTCAAGCAGTTATCACAGAAACACAATGCAGACTGATACTGCTTCCAATATTAAAATACTTCCAAATGGAAGTATTTAGAGCCCAGGCTTCAACTTGTGTGTTAATCTCGACCTGGACTTTATTAGCTTAGTTCAGAAAATGCTTGGAGGCAACAGGTAGTAAGCCGTTAGTAAGCCATGACACCCAAGGATTTCTTTTCCTCTGATTTCACATCCCTTTGTGTCTCAATTCTGGGTTTTTTTTTTTAAATCCAACATTGTATTATATGGTACAAAGGTGCTTTAAACGATCTGTAGCAAAGACTAGGAGTAAAGGTGTATAATCAGCTGGGGCTAATTTTTCCAGGATGCCCTATGTGGGCCTTCATTGATAGACGTTAGCAATCTGCAATATCCCTCATGAATAAGCCTTCCTGCCTCTCTGAAGACGAATCTTCTGTGGAGATTATGGCACATGATGTCTTCCAGACAATCCCTATTTCCATTTCACAATCTACCTTACAATGTACCCAAAATGGGTTCCGTGGCACGACAAAACCGCGCTAGTCAAAATCGCGGTGGCACGTCATCACCGCGCGTCATCACCGCCGCGACAACAGCGCGGCAACAGAAGGGTGCTTTAAAACGGCGCCGCGGCAGAAAGCCGACTTCAATTAAGGTAAGGGTTAGGATTAGGTTTAGGGGTTTGTTTTAGGGTTAGGTTTAGGGTTAGGTTTAGGGTTAGGGTTAGGGTTAGGGTTAGGTTTAGGTTTAGGGTTAGGGTTAGGGTTAGGGTTAGGGTTAGGGTTAGGGTTAGCGTTAGCGTTAGCGTTAGCGTTAGCGTTAGGTTTAGCGTTAAGTTTAGGGTTAGGTTTAGGGTTAGGTTTAGGGTTAGGGTTAGGGTTAGGGTTAGGGTTAGGGTACTGAGTGCTTGGGAATGTGCGATTTTGCCCTCCGCGATTATGTCATCGCGGTAGGGTCACGTTTTTCCTTAGCGCTTAGAACGGCGCGAATTAGTCTTCGCGCTTATGTCTCCGCGGATAAGGGCTTCGCGGATTTGTGGTGGAACCAATGGGTTCAGGCTGTCGGGCCCCATGCAGTTCTATTCAGACATGGAGATGCTTTTCTATAAACCACGATGCTGAGCAAAACTCTACTTTTGCAGAACATGTCAATCAAACTAGCCAATAATGAGGTACTCAGTCTGCTCCCTCCAGCTTAAAGGAGCCTCCTCTCCTCACTTCATCCAAGGTATAGAGCATAAATGGCTAGTACTCACCCTTCCTTTGTAATGATACATACTTACATATTTATGAAGATTTTGCAGTTTGCTTCAGTTTGTTTCTGGATACCCTTGCAATGGAAGGATCACCCTTTCAACTGAGCCAATGACTACCATTAGTTCTACCACCTTCTAAACACACATCCCCCCCCCACACACTTTGGCTGTTGCATAGGCAAGCTAATTGATTCTGCATATCCAGTGGTGGGATTCAGCCAGTTCGCACCTATTCGGGAGAACCGGTTGGTAACTTTCTAAGTAGTTCAAAGAACCGGTTGGTGGAAGAAATCTCCTTTTGTTTTTTCCCACTTTACAGGGCTAATCTTGTAAGGAAGGCAGGAAGGAAACATTCTAGTGTTGTTTCTAGCCTCATCTTTATTGATCTGCTTACAGAAACTGCCTCTCCGGTTAACCCTTATTACCTTGTAACAGCTAAGGCGAAGCGCCCATCGACCTGAGTGACTTTGAGTTGGCCACGCCCACCCAGTCACATGACCACCGAGCCCCACCTACCCAGCTGATCATTAGGGCAGAGAACCGGTTGTTAAATTATCTGAATCCCACCACTGAACAACACTCAAAAAAGTGACTTGTGACTGTTTCTCACCCTTACAGCATTCCCATGGTCACATGATGAAAATTCAGAAGCTTGGCAAGTGACTCATATTTCTGACAATTGCAGTGTCCCAGAGTCCCAACTGACTCATAGTTATGACGATCGCAGTATCGCTTTTTGTGACCTTCTGACAAGCAACATCAATGTGGAAGCCAGAAGGAAACATTCTGGTGGTTTTTCTAGCCTCATCTTTATTGACCTGCTTACAGAAACTGCCTCTCCGGTTAACCCTTATTACCTTGTAACAGCTAACGCGAAGTGCCCATCGACCTGGGTGACCTTGAGTTGGCCAAGCCCACCCACACACATGACCACCGAGCCCCACCTACCCAGATAGTCATTAGGGCAGAGAACAGGTTGTTAAATTATTTGAATCCCACCACTGTGCGTATCTAATGAACAGTATTACCTTCCCCTTTAGGTAAGATAAAGTTTCAAACATACCAGTAAGATTCTCTCTTTTCTTGTCTTAATCAAGTTATTTATTAATATGTTACGCACCAGAGGGCCTAGAGTGGAGTTCTGCAGGATATGACTCCGTGCTTCCCTTCAATTTAATGTGGAGTCATTGAAGCATACTTGTTGGGTGTGATTGTTCAATGTGGCCACAATTTAAAATATAAGGCAGTGACAGAAGTGGTATTCAACCAGTTTGGACTGGTTCACCTGAAGCGGTAGTGGAAATCATGGGTGGGCCTGCCCATCCGCCCTGGCTCTTTGGCATCCTATTTAGGCATGTTTTTGAGGCTGGGCCAGGGGTGGGTTTCAACCAGTTCGCGGCGGTCCCTGCAAACCGGTTGGTCGCCGAACCCGGAAGTAAGTAACTTCCAGGAACGGCGAAGGGCGCGCCCGCCCGCAGTCCTTACCTGGTTTTGACGAGTTCTGCGCTTCCACGCATGCGCAGGATGCATACAGCGCCTGCACAATCGTCCAGGAGCAGACACTAGTACACATGCATACACCGCGCGTGTGCATGAGGACACCGCCGGCCCCGTTCCAACCGAACCGGTTGGAACGGGGCGAGAAACCCACCCCTGGGATGGGCATATAAGTGAAAGGCACATGCGCAAGCAAAGCGCATGTGTGGAAGGCTGTTTGCATGAGTGTAAGAGGTGCATGTGCTCGCTAAGTAGGTACGCGCATGGAAAACCAGTGGTAACAAAATGTAAAACCCACTGCTGGGCAGTGATAAACAGGCTATATCATCCAGGTCATGGTTGTCCCAAAGGTGCTTATTTTTCAAGAGTCAACTGGACTTTCTGCTTTTTCTTTGACTTCTTGGATGAGAAGAGAAACGCCTTCAGAGAAAAACCAGAAAGTCCAGTTTCCTCTTGGAAAACAAGCACCTTTGGGGCAGTGATAAATAGGTATTCCTTATTTAATGATCACAATTGGGGCTGACGTTTTACTTTTCCATCATCGTCCTAACTATGATGAGTCGCTGTACTAGATCACTAGATCAGTGTTTCTCAACCTTGGCAACTTGAAGATGTCCGGACTTCAACTCCCAGCATTCCCCAGCCAGCATTTGCTGGCTGGGGAATGCTGGGAGTTGAAGTCCGGACATCTTCAAGTTGCCAAGGTTGAGAAACACTGCACTAGATGAGGACTACCTTTTCAGAAGAGGCATTTAAGTCACAAAAATGGCATATTCCCTTGGCCCAAATAGAATTTAGCTGGCATAGAGAGAGGGGCACAATTGCAAATTCCTGGTTATAGAATCAGCAAAGGTCTTGTCTCACTATGAGTACAAGAGCCGAGGTGGCGCATTGCTTAAATGCAGCACTGCAGGCTACTTCAGCTGACTGCAGTTCTGCAGTTCGGCTGTTCAAATCTCACCGGCTCAGGGTTGACTCAGCCTTCCATCCTTCCGAGGTGGGTAAAATGAGGACCCGGATTGTTCTTGGGGGTGATATGCTGACTCTGTAAACCGCTTAGAGAGGGCTGAAAGCCCTATGAAGCGGTATATAAGTCTAACTGCTATTGCTATTGCTATAAGGAATGAACTTTTAGATGGAATGGCATCTTCATTTGAGGAGTTGAATATTGTTACTGCCTTGGTTGTTTGAAAGCATGTTAGCCAAGAAAAAAAAATTCAGATTGTCTTAAGGCTACAAATAATGTTAGCAGATTTTGAAGAACACCATCAAATATTTTAGTATATTTTATGGCCACAAATTGTGGCCACATTTTTCATGGGATTATGAATATATGATGGCCTATATATATAGGCCATCATATATATGATGTATTTCTATTTTTAAACCCTGCAAGTTTAAATATTAAATTTAAATGGCTTGCATTTTTCACTCTGAAAGAACAATGGCACTGTTTTGTTACATTCCAGTCTGTATAATGGATCAATTTATAATAGCCATTGGACAGTTATACACTACTACACAATATATACATTGAATTTTGGAGAAACTTTTCTTTTAAAAAAAGTAGAAGGAAAAAGAAGAAGTGCATTCTAATTTACAGTTCTACATGTAAGCTTGTGTCTTTTGGTAGGTACTGGTTAAATGTATTACCACTTTGCATAACTATTTTTAGCAGTAAGCACAGTACTTACCCTTTAAAAGACCTTTTTATCTCAATTTATTTCCATTTCTTAAATTGCCCTTGCTGACATAAGCATATTGCTAGAGATACGGTTTTATTTATTATCATTTAATTATATCATCACATAATAAGTAAGGTCAGTCTCACAGGTACAAGCTATCTCCCAGTATTTCTATAAAGCCAGGACTATTATATATGGAGTACAAAAATCTAGATGACCACTAGATGGCATCAAAGTGAAAGAAACACATCTAGCTCTCTGCTGACCTCTAACAGTTTTGTGGAGGATTGCATCTCAGATACAGTAGCTGTATTCATGGAAGGATAATGGAATATGATCAACCCCTCTGGTTGATCATATCAGCAGACTCATTATTATAGCCAGCAACCCAAAGTGGGGTCTGCATTTTGGCAATATTTTAACATTCTTCCTAGTTTCTGCAAACCAACTTGGGTAACCAGACTAAACCATACTTCCTACCCCTTTCCCCCCCCCCCCCCCCAAACTCGAATGAAAATATTTTTTTTAAATAGAGGCACACCTGATGTCAAGGCCACTGGGGACAAATTGGAGGAATCTTATACCTTTCTCAAATATTTTTGCTCAATTTTGCACCTTTCTGGTACATGGACATGGATTGTCTATGGAGTTTCTCAGTCATCCAGATCATGGTTGTCCCAAAGGTGCTTTTTCAAGAGAACAAGATTCAGCAGTCCATGTTCATTTAAAAGACAAAGCCCACTCTTTTGAAGACAGCAAAGTCCACATTTTGGACAGAGAGGACCGCTGGTTTGAAAGAGGGGGTCAAAGAGGCCATCCGTGTCAAAATTGAGCAGCCTTCTTTCAACAGAGGGGAGGGATATGACTTCCTCTATCTCCAATCTACAACACAGTCCTTTCAACAGTTCCAAGAAGGTTCTACAGCAGAGGTGGGTTCCTACCAGTTTGCACCTATTCGGTAGAACCGGTTCATCAAATCTACCAAACCAATTAGAAGAGGTTCCATCAGTGGACCCGGAAAGCAGGCCGCACTTACAGAAGAGGTTCCAAATTTTTTTGAAACCCACCACTGGTCCTTGGATATGATTATTCTACACTATCATGCTCCTATTTATAAAACTCAGTGCCTCTGTGAAAGGTAAGGATGACTCCTGCGTTTGTGGTGCAATCAGAACATTGCGTGTGTTGAAGTTGTTTTAACGCAAACCAAAGATGCCTTTTAAAAAACAAGTTTACATCCTATTCTTATGCATGCCAGTGCTGTGTGTGAGGTAATTTAAGGTGGTTCTGACAAGTGTCGTCGGCATCTTCATATCCGGTCACATGGGCAGCAAGCCACTCCCATCCAGTCACATGGGCGGCAAGCCACTCCCACAAAGTAGGTTCGAACAATTTTTGAAACCCACCACTGTTCCACACCCATTTGCATTTATCCGTGTCCTCAGGTTAACCTGACGTTTATGCTTATGCTATAAAAGAACACAAATGACCAGATGTTTGCAAGGAGTATAAATCCTTCCATTCACCACCATCCAGTCAGATCTGAAGAAGCTGCTTGGATGAGAAGCGAAATGTCTTCAAAGAAAAACAAGAAAGTCCAGTTTCCTCTTGAAAAAAGCACCTTGGAGGCCAGGCGTTGCAAACTGAAACAACAAAGAACTTTATTTTTATTTGTTCTTTAAAAATGTGCGTCAATCCCAGGATGGCTGACTCATTAATTCAATGAGTTGTGTTTAGAATTAATTTTCATCCTTGAGTTTGCCCACATTAAAAGTAATGCTCCTGTGCTTTGTTACTGAGGAAAAATTAAACCAAAGATAGCAACATAATTTATGCTTAGTTTATAAAGTGGAGGAAAACTCTTTAATTCAGCCATCTGGATATGTCCTGAATCAGCCAAAAGAAATTGCTCAATAACTGAGGACAGAAGTAATGTTGTCATTTCAGGACAATAGTTGGCTTATGACAATATCAGATTTATTATACAAGTTCCCGATAAATTGCTTTTTAAAATTTGAGATTAAAATATTATTAGACAACCTTGATAGCTGTGAAATAAAGCTCAGTAAAATATGCTTTCTCTCCTTTACTTTTAATTTAAAAATATCTCCAGGAGAGTAGACAGTGATATAAGTATTTGTATCTTGTCACAGTCATCTTTCATTTAAAATCAGCCTAACCGTCAACTAGGTCTTATAATTAATGTTTAGTTGCAAAAGATTGGCCTTGTGTGAAATGTAAAATTCTTTGAACGGAAAGGTTGGCTCCTGTAGGGCTACCTCAGTACCATTCTTGTGTTTTTGAGTTCACGTTTCAAAAATAACATGGTGGTGTTCTGGATGGTTGCATGGTTTAGAGTAATTAAGTGAACTCATTAAAACACTCAAAGGAAGTTCATTGGAACTCTGTATCAAAAGATTTGGTACATCCTTCTGTAATAGAAACCACCTTATTTTCCCCCTAAAACAAAACAAAAGAAAAGAATGCATCTTATTCCAGTTTAGAACTACTTAAGATGAAATGATTCAGAATAGCTTCCGAAACATATTACCATAATCATGTTACCATAATGCAGTTAACCAGCCACTTCCCACTGATTATTGTTAAAGCATTTAGGATATGATGTTGCTAATTACGACAATTTTCTAAAAACTCAATTTCCAATTGTCTTCTTCAAGCTTTAAAGGACAAAAAAAAAAAAGAGAGAGATGAAGGCTTTGCTCTCAGTGTGGAAAACAATAATTCCGAGTGCAATGGCCCGTAATGTGTAGAAGATAATGAACCATTAGAAAGTGATGAGGTAGCATAGAGCAAGAATTAAAATAACAAGATTACATGGCCGGTCATGTTCATAGGAAACTCCAATCCCAGTTCAGGAAATATTTAATAAAGCCTTCATGGTAACTACATCCATTATAACTGCACGCACCTCACCAGAATCATATTATCATATATGGAGACATGTGTAGAGGCAAAAAAATATTGGGCAAAAATTCACAGGTGGTGGAAAGGATGATACACAGTGGTGGGATTCAGCCAGTCCGCACCTATTCGAGACAACCAGTTGTTAACTTTCTAAGCAGCTCAGAGAACTGGTTGTTGGAAGAAATCTCCATTTGTGTTTTTCCCACTTTACAGGACTAATCCTGTAAGGAAGGCAGGAAGGAAACATTCTGGTGTTGTTTCTAGCCTGATCGTTATTGCCCTGCTTACAGAAACTCCCTCTCCGGTTAACCCTTATTACATGGTAACAGATAAGGCGAAGCGCCCATCGACGTGAGTGACATTGAGTTGGCCACGCCCACCCAGTCACATGACCACCGAGCCCCACCTAGCCAGCTGATCATTAGGGCAGAGAACCGGTTGTTAAATTATTTGAATCCCACCACTGAGGACACAGCAGCATATTGATTTAAAGCCGGAACTGTTGTTGTTGGGTATTTTACCAGAGAAATACAGTAAAGAAAATATATATTTACTTATTCATGTAATAACTGCAGCCGGAATTGTATTTGCACAAAATTGGAAAAAAAATTGTGCAAAGGTAATTAAAAAAAATATTAGACTGTGCTTAAAAGTGGTTATGTGGGAAAAAACTTTTCAAAAATAAATAAATAACCGCACCCACCTTTCATAGCCACCCTTAAATTTATTTTTCTAGAAGTCTTTCCTTCAACTATTAATATCAACTTTATTCTTTGGCCTTTACTGTCCCAGTCTCATATTTCTGAATCAGACATTCCCTCATGCAAGGAAGCATAATAAATAAGAGCTGGACCTTCACACAGTTCTGAAGATTTATCAATCTCAGGCTATATTTAGTAAACCACCACTGATCGGCTTGTTCCAAATAAAGATCTTCATTTTTCTCAGTGCAGAAATAGCACACTGAGATATTGCGCTGGGGGCTCTTTAACTAATTTATCACACTGCATAATCAGCAATGAGAGAATGATGGTGACCCTTACTGAGAAAACTTGTGCAAAAGCGGGATCTTCTCATCACACATCACTTCATCGTATGGGAAAAACCTATTTTCATGATTAGGCACTTATTATAATATAATATTGCAATGAAGACTGAAATAGAAGCTCACTCTCAGCCAAGGATGGCAATTAGCTGGAGGTTTGCAACCTGAAGAATGAATAGAAGCGGATGTGAAGGGGATGAGTGGTAGGAAGAAACTGGGAATCTGTCTCAACGGAAAGAACGGGAGTTGTGACTTGATCCTTGTGTGCTGTCTTTGTCTTCCTACCAGAAGAATGGTTAGAACCATACTTTCCAACTCAGAGTGTTCTGACCCTCTCCTCCGTCCAGTAACAAAAGCCGAGACACGCTTAATGAGAATGTCCTTTAATAACAAGATCAGAATCTTGGTGGCTGAAAGCCAAGTACACAAACAGATAAGGACCTTGGCAGTAAGGCCGACAAACCTTGGCAGCAATTCAGACAAACCTTGGCAGCAATTCAGCCTGCCAAGTTAGTTTCTCTTTAGTCAAAGCGTTGATTTCTGCAAGAAGGGCGTGGCACCAGCAGTCTTTTTTATAGTCTGGAGAGGAGCCTAATGACCATCCGCTGAGCGTAATCACCTCCTGTAATTACGTAGTTGTTCTTGACGCCAACGGCTGTTCTCTGCAGTTCAGCGGTTCTAATCTCACTGGCTCAAGGTTGACTCAGCCTTCCATCCTTCCGAGGTGGGTGAAATGAGGACCCAGACTGTGGGGGCGATATGCTGACTCTGTAAACCGCTTAGAGAGGGCTGAAAGCCCTGTGAAGTGGTATATAAGTCTAACTGCTATTGCTATTGCTCATTAAACCAAGTATGGTCCCATTACAAAGAAGCTTCCACTGGGAAGCTGGAACCAGTTGTGGCTTAATTTAGATAACACCCAAGATATCTCAAATAAATCAACAACCAAAGAAGCTGTGGATCTGTTGTACTTTAAAGGCGTGAAACTCTGCCTTCTTTCAAAACAGAGAGAAAACAGCTTTCCTAATGCAATTAAAGGAGATAAATCCCATTTGGAGAAGTGTCTGGGTGCTGGAACTCTGAGGAAAAACAAATTCCACCCTACTGTTAAAACAAAGTAGAAGAGGAAAGGTTTGGGAAATTAGAAACAGGTTAATTTTATGTCTTTGCTAAGCAAAATTGATGATCAGCTCATCAAGCAACATATCTACAAACACTTAGAAAAAATGTCACTTAGAAAAATGCCATATGTTTGTCAAGACCGAACCATGTCAGACTAATGTTACTATTTCAATTATCAAGCAACTAGTTCTCTAGCTGAAGATAATGTTGTGCATTGTATTTATTTAATACATTTTAAAGACCACCCAACTTAAGACAACTTGGTTGGCTTACATGGTTTTTTTAAAAAGAAACAGTAAACAAAAAAAAGATATGGAAGCATAAATACCATCAACATAGAATGGAGTTTGCTCAGAAGCTGAAATACACCAAGGAGAGGAAGAGTGGGAAACAGAGGAGTGAAGAAAGATAGGAAGAGAGGGATAGGACAGAGGGTAAGGGGGGAAGATGAGGAGGATAAGGAGGAGTGGAATGCAGAGAGAGGAGAAGGAGAAAGGAAGGGGAAGTAGAGTAGGAAAGGATGATGGAGGGAAGAAAGGAGGTAGGAGAGAGGTAGAAGAAAGAGGTGTATGGAGAGCAGAAGAGCCAATAATGGGTTTTTATTTTTCTGGGCGTTGATGACAAGAGGAACTGATGTAATTACTACTTAATACAATAGGATATTGGCTATGTAATAGTATAGATGTGATTATATGTTATGAAAGTGGAAAATAAAAAAGTATATTAAAAAAAAAGATACGATTTCCTGAGCATTCAAAAGGAACAAATACCCCAAAGAACATCCCACCTTCATTTCAGTAAAGCATGTGCCAAGAAACAAATCCACACAACTTCCTGGCCCAAGGACATCCACCTACATGCCTCTTCCTGTATCTCAGAGTTTTCCTACAGTTGAGACAGCCTAAAGGCAGCTTGCATCCTGGAATTTGCATTTTACCTAATATCCTCCCTCAAGGTGCGGCATGAAGGCCCAAAAGGATGTGTGGATGCAAGGGTGGGCTTCAAAAATTTCAGCAATGGGTTCTCTGCCCGGTTGCTAGGTGGGTGTGGCCATGGTGGGCGTGGCCTAATCCAGTGTTTCTCAACCTTGGCAACTTGAAGATGTCTGGACTTCAACTCCCAGAATTCCCCAGCCAGCATTCGCTGGCTGGAGAATTCTGGGACTTGAAGTCCTGACATCTTCAAATTGCCAAGGTTGAGAAACACTGGCCTAATCAACCTCCTGCACCATGGTGGTGGGGGACGTTTTCACCTTCCCCAGGCTCTGGAGGCTTTCCTCAATCCTCTGGAAGCAATAGCAATAGCAATAGCAGTTAGACTTATATACTGTTTCATAGGGCTTTCAGCCCTCTCTAAGTGGTTTACAGAGTCAGCATTTTGCCCCCAACAATCTGGGTCCTCATTTCACCCACCTCGGAAGGATGGAAGGCTGAGTCAACCTTGAGCCGGTGAGATTAGAACTGCTGAACTGCAGATAACAGTCAGCTGAAGTGGCCTGCAGTACTGCACCCTAACCACTGCGCCACCTCGGCTCTTCATCTCTGGAAGGATGAAAACTGCCTTCCCTGGGCTCCAGAGACCCATTTCCGGCCTTCTGGAACTTCCAGGAGGCTGGTTCCCCCCCCCACCCTCCCAAAGCCTCCATGATGGCCCTGTACTTAACTTGCATCTAAAGCAGGCCGCGTGGAGACTCCTGGGAGGAGAGAAGAGGGGCCAGGCAGGGGTGGGGTTTGGAGGTTCACCAAACTGGCCATAACGTTAACTATGGGTTCTTCCGAACTAGACCGAACCCATAGCAGTCCACCCCTGTGTCGATGTATATCATCGAGGTAGCTTCAGATGACATGCTGGATAAGGAAAATCAAATGCACCCTTTAAAAAAGGGAGTAGCATTTTTTTTCCGCTGAGTTTCTTTGTTCTCTTGTTCTCTCGCACCATCTTCTACTTATTGTGACATAGGTCTTTGTTCTCAAAGTTTGACGTGCTATTAGCTAGTACTTCCTGTTGCTTAACAGGAAAAGCGGAGCTTCTGTTTGTAAATTTGATTGAAGTATTCTATGGTGGTTAATCATGTTACTTCCATTTATTTTAAGGGGGGGGGGTTGTGGTTCTGCAAAGGAGTCTCATGTCTCCTTCCCAAAACTAACATGTGATGATATACTTTGAGGTTGCTTTGAAATGGTTCCTTGCCTTTCCCAGCTGCCAGTGGAGACTTTATAGCTCTCTATGCCATTGGCAGTTGAGCAATATAGGTAGGCTAAGGAAAAAAAAAAGAGAAAGAAATGGGTCTGGAGTTACTCAAGCTTGTTGAGAAATACTTCTTTTCTTTTACTTCTTCTTCTTTTCTTTTCTTCTCTTTCTTTCTTTTCTTTTCTTTGTCATTCTTTGGGGTTAGATAACTCTGAGAAGAACTGAAGATTTTTGTGAGTATTAGTCCAAGTCGTGTTGCAGAGTTGCTGAAGATTTGACAAGGACATAATTGATCATCTAACTCTGTTTTCAGATGGTCTTCTCTGCTCAGGAAGATAAGCCAATGGTGGAAATAACTTCTTTTTCCTCCCCCACGGTACAAAGGAAGAAAACTGAAATGTGCACATGGAGAAGGCAGTCTGGGAAGTGGAAAGAAAAGAGAGTTGAGTTTGTGGCATGGAAATGCCTCTTTCCTAATGCTGTGAACTGTGACTTTCCCGCATGTGCACCTAACCCAGGGGTGGGTTTCTCGCCCCGTTCCAACCGAACCGGTTGGAACGGGGCCGGCGGCATTCTCGTGAACGCGCGCAGTGCATGCATGTGTACTAGCGTCTGTGCGATGCTCCAGCTGCTCCTGGAGGATCGCGCAGGCGCTGAATGCGTCCTGAGCATGCGTGGAAGCGCAGAACTCGTCAAAACCGGGTAAGGAGCACGGGCGGGTGGGCGGGCGGGCCCTTCGCCATTCCCGGAAGTTACTTACTTCCGGGTTCGCCAACCAACCGGTTCGCGGGGACCGCCGTGAACCGGTTGAAACCCACCCCTGACCTAACCACAGCATAAACAAGCCCTGGCTGCCTCCTTTTTCTTCCCTATCAACATGGGCTCCTGCCTTCATCTCATCCTCAGCCTGTAACTGACGCAGTATAAAGTCATCCATAACTGTTCCAGGGTTAAAGTAATTTTCCCCCCTTACTGCATGAATTGAAACAGAAGCAAGAGGGAGGCATTAGGATCGGTAATGGCAAAGCAAATGTCATGTTGGTATGACTTTTCCGCTATCTCAAGGATGGGTACAGTGCAGTGGTAGGTTGCAGGCGGTACATCCCCATATGAGCGCACCAGAGCCTGCCCAGAGCACCGGATACTGTTCCGGTACAGTGCTCCGGAGGGCTCACCCGCCTGCCCGAGCTCCTTTCCTGTGCTTTAAGCCTTTGGCGCTTCCATGCACTCGCATGGTATGTACAGCGCCTACGCAATGCTCCGCCGAGCAGCTAGAGCGTCGTGGAGACTTGCGGAAGCATCGCAGGCAAGTACAATGCATACACGCACCATGCACGTCCATGTGGGTGACGCCGGGGCCGTTCCAACCGTACCGTTTGGTCACCACACTGTAAAAAAGATGTTGAGACTCTAGAAAGAGTGCAGAGAAGAGCAACCAGGATGATTAGGGACCTTGAGACTAAAATATGTGAAGAACAGTTACAGGAACTGGGTATGGCTAGTCTAGTGAGAAGAAGGACCAAGGAAGACATGACAGCAGTGTTCCAATATTTGAGCGGCTGCCATGGAGAGGAGGGGGGGGGTCAAGCTATTTTCCAAAGCACCTGAAGGCCTGACAAGGAATAATGGATAGAAACTGACCAAGGAGAGATTCAACCTAGAAATAAGGAGGAACTTTCTGACAGTTAGAACAATCAACCAATGGAACAGCTAGCCCTTAGAAGTTGTGGGAGTTTCACAGTAGTGGGATTCAAATAATTTAACAACCGGTTCTCTGCCCTAATGATTTCTTCCAGCAACCACTTCACCAAAACTGCTCAGAAAGTTAACAACCGGTTCTCCCGAAGAGGTGCGAACCGGCTGAATCCCACCACTGGATGGGTGGACTCGGCAGTGGTGAAAAGCCCTTAAAGAAACCTACCGTAATTTAAAAACAGAAAAAAACTACAATAGCAAGATCTTCCCTACCTAAGTTTAGATTTATTTAAATAATGTTTCAATCACTATGCGTAAGGAACACAAGAAATACACGCTCAGAAATTATATGATCAGGTCAACTAGTGTCATGGCTTCTCTGTTGCAGGTTTTACGTTCTGTATGAGGAATGAATGTTCAAAGTGCCATTCCTCAGAGGGGCACATTTAAGGTAACAAAGACAGATGGAGGTCTTAGAAAGTGCACAGCAGTAAAATTCCCTTTTTATGTTGTGGGTGTTCTCATGGCCAATGAATGGAAAGAGAAGCCCCAAAAGCACAACTCATCCTAGAAACTCATTAATCACGTCGTAAATAGGTTTTCAAGCAAAGAAAATGTATGCCACTCCATCCCAAGGATTAAAATTCCACAGATTTTTCTCCTCTTCTGTAGAAGTCTCAAGGAGGATTGGATTTAACTCAGATAGGATGGTCTTAACACACAGAGCAAGGGAAGAATGTAGTTCTTCGGTGTGTGTGAGCTTTCTCTTTCGTTTTTCATGGGTTTGTAAAGAATATTATGTCTATAAGTTTTAGATCAAGCCACAATGTCCTTTCCCTTGTCAGAGCAATTTTCCTAATGCATCTAGTAATCTATCGCCAATGTACTTCCATTTTAGCCAAATAATTGTTTCACTGCATTTTTATCTAAAGTTTAGCAAACTTATACCTGCTAGGTTGGTACACAGATATTTATATATATCCCCCTCCCTCTCTCTCTCCTTCTCCCCCCCCATGTGTGTGTGTGAGTGTGTGTGTGTATGTGAGAGAGAGGGGGGAGAGAGAAAGAGACAGCACTTTCTTTTACAAAACACTTGGTTTAACAAAAGTCCTCCCCAACATGGGTATTCTCCTTATATATGGGTTCACTTAACAACTATGGCAAGAAAAGTTGTAAAATGGAGCACTTAGCAAATGTTTCACTTAGCAACATAAAATTTTGGGCTCAGTTCTGGTTGTACCTACCTGTACTGTACTTTTCCATCTTTGTTAATCCATTTCCGTGGAAGTCATTAATGTGTAGAATTTGGTGTCACCTAAATTTAGGAGGGAAAGTGAAGAATTGCTATGATATGAATTATTTCATTTCATTTCATTTCATTTCATTTTATTATATTTATATGCCGCCCTTTTCCCCTGAAGGGGACTCAGGGTGGCTAACAAATCAAATCAGGGAAGGGGGGGGTACAGACAAAAAATAAAAAATGAAACATAACAATACATAATTTAAAAACACACAACTGTCATACCATTCGAAACGGGGGCAACAGCTCTTTAGCCCCAGGCCTGTCGGAACAGCCAGGTTTTAAGGGCTTTGCGGAAGGCCTGGAGGGTGGTGAGGGTTCGAATCTCTATGGGGAGTTCGTTCCAAAGGGTCGGAGCAGCCACAGAAAAGGCTCTCCTCCGGGTAGTCGCCAGTCGACACTGGCCGGCGGATGGGATTCGGAGGAGGCCTAATCTGTGGGATCTAATCGGTCTAGTGGAGGTGATTGGCAGCAGGCGGTCTCTCAAGTAGCCAGGTCCAATACCATGAAGGGCTTTATAAGTGACGACTAGCGCCTTGAAGCGTATCCGGAGACCAATAGGCAGCCAGTGCAGCTTGTGAAGGATAGGTGTTACGTGGGTGAACCGAGGTGCACCCACAATCACTCGCGCGGCTGCATTCTGGACAAGCTGAAGTCTCCGAATGCTCTTCAAGGGCTGCCCCATGTAGAGCACGTTGCAGTAGTCCAGTTATGGAAGATATCAAAGAAGGAGGGAAAAACGGTAGCTTGCATTTGTACATTATTTATTTATTCATTTTGCTTTAAAGGACACCATTGCTGAGAGAATAACCTTGGGATGAGAGAAACATCTGAATGGGTTTATTTTGTCCGACTGCATGAGACATGAGATTGATTAGCGTCTTATACTAAGTAGGCATAACATCTATACAATTTTGGGAAAGCAATTGGTGAATCTCACAGGATAGAGGGCAGCCATGTCTGAATGAAATAACTAATTGCAATGATACAAAATTTGCTGGTGCTTCGTTAGGAAGGTGGCTTAGAAGGAGGGAATTGGGGCCACAGCTAAGCATCATCCAGCATGGATAACCAAGTAAAGTGTTCACAAAGCTTTCTTTTGTTCCCGTTGCCAGAGCAAGCAGTTTCTTACTATAACAACTGTCTCTGCCACTGCAATGAAAATGGGAACAAACCCCTAGGAGTGAAACTGAAACAGGAGAGGGACATTCCTAAAATATTTCACGAGGCTTTCAGCCAATAAACAGAAAGACTTTTATCTTAAATTTCTCTTTCTTGGCTAGAATTTCCACAGTTCCACAAGTAGCAATAAAACATTTATTTATTTTTTCCTATAAAAAGATATCTTTCTAAGAATTCGGCAACTTGTATATATAGAACCTCACATTCTATTTTAATGTTAAAAGGATTGAGGAGGTATCAGCTGTTGGTGGCAAGATGAATTTGTTATAGGACCATTCTTGGCGCTGAACTTCAACATATAGTATTTATGAGAGCCTTTTCAGATAGCTAAGCTCCGACTTAGTTAAATTCATTGCGAAAACCTGGATGAAATGAACATCTCCAAAAATAGTTAGCATTATACACCTGCCTCAAAGAATAATCATTTATGTATTTTATTTGTTTGATAAACTCAAAACTCAACTTTCCACCAGGTGTGTTTATTATCAGCTTGTTACTCCAGGGAGTGAATGCTTATAATTACCAGTCTTTTGGGAACGGTAATTATATTATCAGTTTACTAATGTTGCTATCAAATTGACATTTTAATGCACCTGAAGGGAAATATTATGAAATATATGGAGGTGAAGAAAGAGAGTATTTTAAATATAATTTGACTTAAGGCCAATGTAGTATTGGTCCCAACTCATTGTTGGGAACTGTTATTGTCCCTAGATGTCAGGAGCCATTCAAAGGGAGTATGGCCCTTGATCCAAAAAAGTTTATCTAATGAAGGAGAGATTTCTGGAAAAATTCAACCTAGACACTTTTACCTCAGTAGCTCCTATATACATAAAAGCTACCGTTCAGTTTTGACGGCTGGTACTACGGTACTGCCAGTGAAGGAAGGCTCTTAAGGGAATCTGAGGCAGTGGTGGGATTCCAAATCTTTTCCTACCAGTTCAATGAGAGTGTGCTTTGTGTGCTTGCTCACATTCTGCACACATGCGCACACTTTGCACGCACACGCGCAGCACTCAAAAACTACCCTCAGTGTCAGCCTGGGTCACAGGTGGGTTCCTACCAGTTCGCACCAGTTCGGTAGAACCGATTCGTCAAATCTACCAAACCGGTTAGAAGAGGTTCCACCAGAAAGCAGGCCACACCTACAGAAGAGGTTCCAAAAATTTTTGAAACCCACCACACACACACACACACACACACATACACACACAGACAGACAGACTCACACAGAGAGAGAAAAAGAAAGAGAAAGAAAGGAAGAAAGAAATAAAGAAAAAAGAAAGAAAAAGTGAGAGATGAAAGAAAAAAAGGAAAAAAGGACAGGGAGACAAAAGGAAGGAGAGAGAGAGAAAGAGAGAGAGAGAAAGAAAGAAAACACATGGCCGGCAAGCCACTCCCACCAGGTCACATGGCCGGCAAGCCACTCCCACAAAGGAGGCCACACCCACAGAATAGGTTCAAAAAACCCACCACTGGCCTGGGGGAAGTAAGTTGTTTTTTTTAGCTCAGCTGAGGTGTGGCAATCAGATCTGTAGTAAGAATCAACTATGCTAAAAGAAAACAAGGGGATATAGGACAGGAAACCACATGGGTAGGAGGGCAGGGCCAATCAGAAGTGGTATTTGCCGGTTCTCCCAACCACTCAAAATTTCCGCTACCGGTTCTCCCAAACCAGTCAAAACTGGCTGAATACCACCTATGATCTGAGGGTATTAACAATCTTGGATTCTAAAATTGGGGAACTTGCAGGCCTCGGAGTCGGAGGAAGGACATGTTACATCCACAGTGGGGAGAGGCAATTGTAGGACTTGAAGGATAACAGAAATATCCAGGCTAACTTTGAGGTCAATTTTCTCTCAAAACAATCTCTCATCATACTTTATTGTTTCATCAGCTGCAAACTGGAAGGTAACGCCATAATACGTTACAGGAATACGCTCCTTGACGTGTTCAAATCATAGACTTTGTATGTGAGTAAATGAAACAGAGACTGAGAGAGAGAATCAGTGATGGGTTTCAAAAAATTTTGGAACCTCTTCTGTAGGTGTGGTCTGCTTTCCGGGTCCACTGGTGGAACCTCTTCTAACAGGTTTGGTAGATTTGACGAACCGGTTCTACCGAACTGGTGAGAACCGGTAGGAACCCACCTCTGGAGAGACTGCATTAGCAGCCAAGCCCAGATTTCAGAATAACAAAATAATAGTGTTGAAAAGGACCTTGGAGGTCTTCTAGTCCAACCCCCTGCTCAAACAAGAAACCCTATACCATTCCAGGCCAGTAGCTGTCCCGTCTCCTCTTAACAGCTTCCTTAAAAGCCAATGACGGAGCACTCACTTTTGAAAGCAAGCAGTTCCACTGGTTAATTGTTCTTACTGTCAGGAAATTTCTCCTTAGTTTTAAGTTGGTTCTCTCCTTGATTAGTTTCCACCCATTGCTTCTTGTCCTGCCTTCAAGTGCTTTGGAGAATAGATTGACAAGCTCGCCTTCATGGCAGCCCCTCAAATATTGGAACACTGCTGTTATGTCACCCCTAGACCTTCTTTTCACTATGCAGCTCTTTATTATCACCCAAGAAACACTTCTTCATTTTATAAAAAGATCAGCTTATTTTAAACTTGGCTAGTTGGACAACTCTGAATCCAGTTTATAAAACCCAGGATTCCAGTTGCCAAATGGGATAGTTGGGATCCTAATGCTAGCTGGGAAAGAATTGACACAGGCAGACCAGTGTTTTCCTCCACAGAAGTACTAAAGTAGTTTTACTCCCTCTGACTTCCTCCATTCTGCTGTACACTAGTAAAGAAATAGCATTGCTTGAGATACATTTAACACCATTGGCCAGATATAAATAATTGGTATCAGCTCAGGTAATTGCACATTTCTCTCTCAAAGCAAACTGGATCCAACCCTCCCTGTAGTTTTAGCCCAAGGAAGAGGCAGATATGGACTGGTCTGCCTTCCCAAGCCTTTTCTGCTTCTCTGCTTTTATTTATTTTATTTATTTTATTGTTTTTATTAAACAAAAACACACAAAATAATCATCGTTCGTTACATCTTGTAGAAAGCGTATCAATTGGTTACAAATACATTTCATGCGTTTCTTCCACAATCATTACATATACTTCATTTCAAATTGAGTTGTACATTTTAGAATGTATGTATTTCACTATCACTATCACTGTATTTTCATTTGATTACAGTTACTTAAATGTGTTTTTATCTAAAATCATTTGTATTTGAAGACACATCCACCTACTGGCATACTTTCGCAATCTCAACGAGTCTCAGACTCATTGCTTCTCTGCTTTTAGAGGCTCAAACTGCCAGAAACAGCTAAGAGTAGGTACTCCTAATTTCAAACAATGACATATCCTTGTACTCCTACAGATTTAGATAACAATACAGGCAGTCCTCGACCTACGACCACAACGGAGCCCAACATTTATGTCGCTAAGTGAGACATTTGTTAAGTGACTTTTTGCCCCATTTTGCGACCTTGCTTGCCGCAGTTGTTAAGTGAACCACTGCGGTCCATAAGCTAGTAACCTGGTTGTTAAGTGAATCTGGCTTCTCCATTGACTTTGCTTATCAGAAGTCCGCCAAAGGTGATTGATCACATGACCTTGGGAAAGCAGCAACCGTCATAAATATGAACCAATTGCCAAACATCTGAATTTTGAATGTGTGATCATGGGGATGCTCAAAGGTCGTACGTGTGAAAAAAAAGCCCTGTCACTTTTTTCAGTGCTGTTGTAACTTTGAATGGTCACTAAACTAACTGTTGTAAGTCAAGGACCATCTGTATCATGATCTAGAAATCCCATAATTCTAATCTAAGTACATGGCTGTACTTAAGTACATGCTTAGAAATAAACAAAGGACGGTCTCCATTTTGTTTAGCAATGCTATCTGTCTGGTTCCACCACAAAACCGCGAAGGACAAAATCGCGCTCGACGAAAGCGCGCATTTGATGTCATCACAGTGCGACGAAAACATCGCGCTGTGATAGAAAAATGTAAAAAAAGTGAAAACCTTACCCTAACCCCCCCAAACCTAACCCTAAACCTAACCCTTAACCTAACCCTAAATCTAACCCTAAACCTAACCGTTAACGTAACGCTAAACCTAACGCTAACCCTTAACCTAACGCTAAACGTAACCCTAAACCTAAACCTAACCCTTACCTTTATGTGAATCAGCTTGCTTTAATTTTATTTCAATTTTTAATTTTTTTCGTCGCGCTGTGATGACGTCACATGCGCGCTTTCGTCGAGCGCGATTTTGTCCTCCGCGGTTTTGACGGGTCACGATCTGTCTACTCCACTGGGGAGTCTTAATACGCCCAAACCCTCCTAGTGAGATGTATTTTATTCCTAGAACAATGTTCTTCTGGCCAGAGGATGACACAATTTTAACAACACAAATAGCCGCTTGACATACTCCTTTGAAAAATACAGTAGTGCAGAGACACTAACAAGGAACTAAGTATGAAAGGCAGCCAAGAAGGAATCAAAAATTAAAAGGGCATCTGAAAAGGATCCAGTTTTTAAGGAGTGATGCTGAAATGAAAACGGTTCTCCTCAGCCTGAACTATGGCTAAGCTTCTGCCAATTACATTTAAGCAATAATGAAAAATAAATACAGCTGAGCTATTAGAATAGCTGTGAGAGTTAAAGGTCTGTCAGCACCTCCATTGTAAATCTACTTTTTTTTCAGTGGTTTAAAAGTACGGTAAAAATGGAT
Organism: Thamnophis sirtalis; assembly: GCF_051295495.1. NCBI lineage: Eukaryota > Metazoa > Chordata > Lepidosauria > Squamata > Natricidae > Thamnophis > Thamnophis sirtalis. The sequence continues at coordinate 139,157,828 of NW_028261385.1, read as the reverse complement.
TCCAGCTTTAAACTTGGCAGCCGGTCAAATCTGCAGTGTCAGATTTTTTTAAAGGTGGTAAAATGGGATTGAAACATTTTTTTAAAGCTGTTCAAATTATCAGTGTTGCCATTTTCCAATTTTTTAAAAAAAAGAATCAAAAGATTCAAAATTCAAATTTTTAAGTCAAAATTCAAAATTCACTACCATGAATTAAAAAAAACTTATACCTTTGATTCGAAAAGAAAATAATACAAGATATTAATCCATAATAGCAACTAGGTCTATGCTTTTCTTGGTGTCAATCCATGGTTTTCAAAGGCTGGAAAGAGCTTGGATATAAGTCAGAAGATGAAAATAATTATAATTCTTTAAGGTGGACTTTGTTAGCGTCATCGATGCAAGGGACATGAATTTGGGTAAACTCTGTGGAGGACAAGGGGCCTGTCATGCTATGGTCCAAAGAATTGCAAAGAAAGCGCCGGAGGAGACGCCTAGAGCACCGGTGGAGATCCGATAGGTCCGTACCGAACCGAGCATTGTTGACAGCCTGCACCAAGGAGTATATTTGGGCACTGAGAACTGCCAAAAGATCACACATTGCCTCCTTGGTAGCGTCCGCCGAGTCTCGCCCAGCCGCCCTGTTTAGGATAACCCGCTCCCTCCTAAATAGGAGGGAGACGGGGAACCCCATACAGGGAAGGGCTGAGGAATATAGTCAGTTCTTGGCGGACAAAATTGCTCGGTTTCGATCGGAACTGGACTCCACCCCTGCAGATCCAGCCGGGACACAGGGGAATAACTTGGTAGACCATCTCTGGGTTGAGTTTCAGGATGTTGCCTCTGGGGATGTGGACAAGGCTATGCGAGCTGTAAGTTCCTCCACCTGTATACTGGACCCGTGTCCCTCTTGGCTGACTGCCAACAGCAGAGAGGTGACACGAGGCTGGATCCAGGCGGTTGTCACCGCCTCTCTTCGGGAGGGACACCTCCCCACCGCACTTAAGGCGGCGGTGGTGAGGCCCCTCCTGAAGAAACCGTCCTTGGATCCAGCAGTTCTTAACAACTATCGTCCAGTCTCCAACCTCCCCTTTCTGGGGAAGGTTGTTGAGAAGGTGGTGGCCTTACAGCTTCAGCGTACCTTGGAGGAAGCTAACTATCTTGACCCCTTCCAGTCTGGCTTCAGGCCCGGTTACAGCACTGAAACCGCTTTGGTCGCATTGACCGATGATCTCTGGAGAGCCAGAGATGGAGGCTATGCGTCCATCCTGGTTCTCCTTGACCTCTCAGCGGCTTTCGATACCATCGACCATGGTATCCTTCTGCGACGACTGCGGGAGGTGGGGGTGGGCGGCACTGTTTTACAGTGGTTCTCCTCCTACCTCTCGGACAGGTCGCAGTCGGTGTTGGTGGGGAGGGAGAGATCGTCCCCGAGGCCCCTAACCTATGGGGTGCCGCAGGGTTCGGTTCTGTCCCCCCTGCTATTTAACATATACATGAAACCGCTGGGCGAGATCATTCGGAGGCACGGGATTAAGTACCATCAATATGCGGACGATACGCAGTTGTATCTGTCCGCCCCGTGCCAACTCAATGAAGCGGTGGACGTGATGAACCGGGGCCTTGAGGCTGTTAAAGACTGGATGAGAGCTAACAAACTGGTACTCAACCCGGAAAAGACCGAGTGGCTGTTGTGTTTTCCTCCCAAAAATTTGGTTAACGTTCCATCAATCAGGCTGGGGGGGCAAAATTTATTCCCCTCAGATAGGGTCCGCAACTTGGGAGTCCTCCTGGATCCACAGCTGAGTTTTGACCACCATCTGTCGGCTGTGACCAGGGGGGCATTTGCCCAGGTTCGCCTGGTGCGCCAGTTGCGGCCCTACCTGAACCGGGAGGCTCTCACAACAGTCACTCGAGCCCTTGTGATCTCTAGGCTGGAATACTGCAATGTGCTCTACATGGGGCTGCCCTTGAAGAGCATCCGGCGACTTCAGCTAGTCCAGAACGCGGCCGCGCGAGTGATCATGGGTGCACCACGGTTCGCCCATATAACACCAATCCTCCGTGAGCTGCGCTGGCTACCTGTTGATCGTCGGGTGCACTTCAGGGTCTTACTTACCACCTATAAAGCGCTCCATGGTAGTGGATCTGACTATTTGAGAGACCGCCTCCTGCCAATTACCTCCCTGCGTCCCATCAGATCGCACAGAGTAGGCCTCCTCCGAATTCCATCCGCCAGTCAGTGCCGACTGGCGACTACGCGGAGGAGAGCCTTCTCAGTTGCAGCTCCGACATTATGGAACAACCTCCCCGTGGAGATCCGTACCCTCACCACAGTCCAGGCCTTCCGCACAGCCCTCAAGAACTGGCTATCCCGTCAGGCCTGGGGATAGGATTACTCTCACCCCGCCCGAATGTTGAGTGAATGTTGTGTTTTTATGACCAATTTCCTTTAATCACGATTTTTTTTCTTTTTAAGTTTTGTCTTGCACCCCCTTCCCTTTATTGCTGTAAGCCGCCCTGAGTCCCCTCAGGGAAAAGGGCGGCATATAAATTTGCAATAAAACATAAAAAAAACATAAAAACATAAAGAATCAGACATGACTTAACCACTGGACAACATCGAAAGAGTGGGCTTTCTAAAAAAACAGTTCCAAATTCACCTAATAATTCCGTTCTGAAAAAAACACCTGTAATTTGAACTTTAATAATCTCTCACACTAGATGAACTTTAACTTCAGAAGCTAAGAATATCCCTTGACCTTCAGCATCCTAACCTATCTCATTATATTACCATTGAAATAAGATTGGAGGCATTTTTGACAGATGTTTGTTGCAAGGGGGGGGAGATTTTTTTTTAAGAAAAGCCAAGATGGTGGCAGCATTACACATAAAAAAAGGTTTCAATAGCAGTTCTAGCTGCCATCTTGATTTTTTTTTTTAACCTCTTCCTCAGAGATAACCTACAAGTGTTGGTTTAAGTAGCCTTCTTTGCCCATTACCTCAGCCTGTCCCACTTACCGAAGCAGAGAAAATATGCTGCAAATCCTATCAGTCTTGATTGGTAGGATCCAAGGAGAGCACTTTCTCTACCAATTCCCTTTCCCGATGGATCATTCGCACATGTGCGCACACACACTCGAACTGGAGTTGAGGAGGACCTCCATTCTCCTGGCCTTCCAGAAATGCTTGAAGACCTGGCTCTGCCAACTCTCTTGGTGCCCACAGAAGAGGACAGAGCCATGAGGCTGATTAACACCCCGAAGCCTCCCACCTTTTAAAATTTTAATTATTTTATTCTTATTTTTAATTGTTTTTTATTATAAGAGTGATGTATAAGGCTTTTATGTTTTTATGGCTATTTGTAACCACCCAGAATCACTCTATGAGGCAGTGGTTTCTAAATATGAATATGATGAAATAACTAAAATATTGAATTATCAATATACAATATACACTAAGATCAGTGGTGGGTTTCAAAAAATTTTTGAACCTACTCTGTGGGTGTGGCCTCCTTTGTGGGAGTGGCTTGCCGGCCATGTGACCTGGTGGGAGTGGCTTGCCGCCCGTGTGACCGGATACGAAGATGCTGACGACACTTGTCAGAACCACCTTTAATTACCTCACACACAGCACTGGCCTGCATAAGAATATGATGTAAACTTGTTTTTTAAAAGGCATCTTTGGTTTGCGTTAAAACAACTTCAACACACGCAATGTTCTGATTGCGCCACAAATGCAGTAGTCATCCTTACCTTTCACAGAGGCACTGCGTTTTATAAATAGGAGCATGATAGTGTAGAATAATCATATCCAAGGACCAGTGGTGGGTTTCAAAAATTTTTGGAACCTCTTCCGTAGGTGTGGCCTGCTTTCCAGGTCCACTGGTAGAACCTCTTCTAACCGGTTCGGTAGATCTGCCGAACCGGTTCTACCGAACTGGTGCGAACTGGTAGGAACCCACCTCTGACTAAGATACAGTGATTGTTCATATTCTGAACTATTATAGGCTATTTCAGTCAGTTAAGGATTAAGGATATAGTTAAGGATATACTATAGTTAAGGATATAAACTGGGTGAAACCAGGCTTAATAGCAGTGACTGTGAGAGGGATCTTGGAGTCTTAGTGGACAACCAGCTAAATATGAGCCAGCAGTGTGCATCGGCAGCCAAAAAAGCCAATGTAATTCTAAGTTGCATTAACAGAGGGATACAATCAAGGTCAAGTGAGGTACTAATACCACTCTATAAAGCCCCAGAGTACTGCATCCCCCACACCTAGAGTACTGCATCCAGTTTTGGTCGCCACACTATAAAAAAGATGTTGAGACTCTAGAAAGAATGCAGAGAAGAGCAACCAGGATGATTAGGGGACTGGAGATTAAAACATGTGAAGAACAGTTACAGGAACTGGGTATGGCTAGTCTAGTAAGAAGAAGGACCAAGGAAGACATGACAGCAGTGTTCCAATATTTGCGGGGCTGCCATGGAGAGGAGGGGGTCAAGCTATTTTCCAAAGCATCTGAAGGCCAGACAAGGAATAATGGATGGAAACTGACCAAGGAGAGAGACAACCTAGAAATAAGAAGGAACTTTCTGACAGTGAGAACAATCAACCAATGGAACATCTAGCCCTTAGAAGTTGTGGGAGCTTCACAGTGGTGGGATTCAAATAATTTAACAATCGGTTCTCTGCCCTGACGACCAGCTGAATAGGCAGGGCTCAATGGTCATGTGACTGGGTGGGTGTGGCAACTCAACATCACTCACATTGATGGGCGCTTTGTCTTAGCTGTTAAAATGTAATCAGGGTTAACTGGAGAGGCAGTTTCTGTAAGCGAGGACAATAAAGATCAGGCTAGAAACAACACCAGAATGTTTCCTTCCTGCCTTCCTTACAGGATTAGCCCTGTAAAGTGGGAAAAAACAAAAGGAGATTTCTTCCAACAACCGGTTCTCTGAACTGCTTAGAACGTTAACAACTGGTTCTCCCAAATAGGTGCGAACTGGCTGAATCCCACCACTGGAGCTTCATAAGTTGAGACTTTCAAAGAGAGGTTGGACTGCCATTTGTCAGAAATGGTGTAGGGTCTCCTGCTTGAGGGGGGGGGGTGGACTAGAGGGCCTATAAGGTCCCTTCCAACTCTGTTAATCCATTAAACAACAAGATGGTTGTAAATTTAGAGAAGAGAGGGAGGGGGAGGTAGAAGAAACTGAATTCCGAAACAAAGTTTGGCTTTTATTTGAGCTCAGAAGTTTGCATTATGCAAATAAGGCAAAGACAAGAGGAGAATTATGGTTCAAGGGGGCCTAAGCTGTACTGTGAAAGAGTAAGCCATTCACAGATGGAAAATTAAACTTTTGGCTTATGGGTCACCTCCCACAGATTCCCCCAAAAGTTGAAATGCTATCTGCTCTTTCTGCTCCAGCTTTTTAATGGCATTCCTTCTGTGCATGTTGGTGAAGAGTTTCAGGGGGCCTCAGCTGACAGGCATGTTTGTTCACAGACATCTCCAAGACTGGTGTAGAAGATGTATTGGTTGTTTTTTCTTGGCGGTAGATGCTGTTGACGGGAGTTATCTGGCTGTGGAATTCAGGGGTCCCCCCCTCTCTCCTGGAGTCACATACTGCATTCACATTGATAAGAGGGGGGGTGGTCACAGAGCCACAGCCCACACTCAGTTTGGCACATACTAGGCTAATTCTTATGTCACCATTGCCAGATAGAAAGGTCGTGGGAAAGTGTTTCCACAGCAACAGCTGTAACGTGTGAAAACCACTTGTCATATGGACCGCTTTAGGAAGCTTGAGGGTCAGAGGTTAGAGCAGTGCCCACGTGTTCCTTTTGCCAAGTCCTTTTTTTCTTCTGGTCAAATCGTACAACTGGTTCAGACAAAGAACCTGCCCGTAGCTTGCTCTTCCCTATGTGATTATGATTGACATCTGCTGTCGGCAGATTCCACAGCATCCCTCTGGGTTGCAAAGTGTACATGTTCAGACTGCTTGATGCAAGGAATTGGATCTTTCCTTGTGTTGGTGGGAACTGCTTTACTGTTGAACTGCTGTGGCTTTGGACTCGTTATCACACCCCATTTAACTCTACGTCATCAACGTCTAACTGTCGCATGAAGACATTCCGCTAACCATTTTTTAATTCCATGATTTTAGGATGTTGCTTTGTCTAATTCCCTAGTCTGTTTCTACTTCATCAGCAATAGTGGTGATGACATAGTTAGAGATGGGATACTGGCCAGCATTTTGGGGCATTTTAGGCTGGCACCTCAAACACTCTTCTCTATTTTCTCCATCATTTTGTTTTGCTTTTGTTTAGAATTTGCCAATTACCTCTCTGAGGCCTATAAGATCACACAGACTAGGCCTCCTCCGGATTCCATCTGCTGGTCAATGTCGGCTGGCAACTCCCCGGGGGAGGGCCTTCTCTGTTGCTGCTCCGGCCCTCTGGAACGAGCTCCCTGTTGAGATCCGGACCCTTACTACCCTTCCGGCCTTCCGCAAAGCGACCAAGACCTGGCTGTTCTGGCAGGCCTGGGGCTGTTGACCTTGTCCAGCCCCATCCTAAGTTGTGAATGTTGTGGATCTTTTAATGTTGTCTTGTTTCTGTATGTCCTTCCCTTTCCCTTTTTTTACTTGTAAGCCGCCCTGAGTCTCTTGAGAGTGGGCGGCATACAAAATAGATAAATAGATAAATAGATAATAGATAAATAGATAAATAGATAAATAGATAAATAGATAAATAGATAAATAGATAAATAGATAAATAGATAAATAGATAAATAGATAAATAGATAAATAGATAAATAGATAAATAGATAAATAGATAAATAGATAAATAGATAAATAGATAAATAGATAAATAGATAAATAGATAAATAGATAAATAGATAAATAGATAAATAGATACATAGATACATAGATACATAGATAAATAAATAAATAAATAAATAAATAAATAAATAAATAAATTTGCATGTATTATTTGCTTCAGGACAACTTGGAAACTCACCAGTGGCTTAGACAGACAAAACCAGGAGTCAGGTTAGCTGTATAATTGTTATTGTTTTGGTTAACTTGGTACATTGAATGCCTAATAGCCATGAGCATGTGAGGAAAAAAATGGAGGTATAAGGGGTGTAACCAGAGGTGGTATTCAGCCAGTTCTGACGGGTTCTGGAGGACAAGTAGCAGAAATTTTGAGTAGTTTGGAGAATCGGCAAATAGGCTGGCCCCACCCCACTGCAGTGGTGGGTTTCAAAAATTGTTCGAACCTATTCTGTGGGTGTGGCCTCCTTTGTGGGAGTGGCTTGCCGGCCATGTGACCGGATGGGAGTGGGTTGCTGCCCATGTGACCGGATATGAAGATGCCAACGACACTTGTCAGAACCACCTTAAATTACCTCACACACAGCACTGGCATGCATAAGAATATGAGGTAAACTTGTTTTTTAAAAGGCATCTTTGGTTTGTTGTTAAAACAACTTCAACACGCGCAATGTTCTGATTGCACCACAAACTCAGTAGTCATCCTTACCTTTCACAGAGGAACTGAGTTTTATAAATATGAGCATGATAGTGTAGGATAATCATATCCAAGGGCCAGTGGTGGGTTTCAAAAAAGTTTGGACCCTCTTCTGGGGGGGGCTGCTTTCCGGGTCCACTGGTGGAACCTCTTCTAACTGGTTCGGTAGATTTGACGAACTGGTTCTACCGAATAGGTGTGAACTGGTAGGAACCCACCTCTGCCCCACTGCCTCCCAGCTGATTTTCTTTTGTTGCCCTAAACAGGAGAACAGAACTGGAAAGCAGGTTAGTGGGGTGGGGAGGGAATGGGGATTTTGCAGTATCCTTCCCCTGCCACGCCCACAAAGCCAAACCACACCCACCAAGCCATGCCCACAAAACCAGTAGTGAAAGTTTTTGAATCCCACCACTGGGTGTTACCTTCAGAGGTAGAGCAGTCTTGGTTTCTCCAGGCTGGGTTAAATCAAAGGGAAGTTTCTCTCTTCCAATAATTTCTACAACTACGCCATCTCTGAATTATAACAGGTTCTAATTTACTGAATAATCATTTTGCTGTTTTGTTTTCAAACCACTCTTGGTTGGAGTTCTCTTCTGGGTCCTGTTGCTACCGGAGTTACAACTCAGTACAAAACAGATTGTAGAGATGGAGGACTTCTGATGTCTAAGAGGTCATCGTTTTCCTCCTCCTGTTTCTGTAAGCTGCCTTGATCACCCAGCCAGACAGTTCCCTGTAGATGATAGAAGACAATGAAAAAGCATCCTTTGGGGTTTTTGTTTTTGGAAAAGCATCTCAGCTACTCCTTGCTCCAGGCCAGAGAATGCAACAATCTCTCTCTTGTCCAAATATCATCCTATCTTCTCCCGTCAAAAGGGATTCTCCTCACTGCTTTTACTACCACCAAAACAACGCACCGTTTTCATCTGCAGAAAAACTGTATGGGATTTCAAGGCTTTTCCTGGCAGGCTGTCAGGTCACAGACATGGAAGAGGAACATGTGAGGTAGCAATAGGAGACACATTCATGTTCCAAGACCGTCCCCTCCCACTCTTTCAAAAGAGCATTAGACACCTGTTCAGGCAGAGCTCAACCAACAGCTAGCAAGCATGTCACTCTGGGAATTTGAATGGGGGGTTAATCTCTCTGTCTCAGGCACTGCCATGCTCAGCTCAGATTCTCCACATGTTAAGGGGAGTGATTGGTGGTTGATTATCCCACTAGCAGAGGATGCTACAAATGATACCGTTGGGACGCACCAATCACTTTCCTTGAGTTATCCCACACAAAACTCTAAGGACAGAATCAATTGCGGGCCTCGTTGCTGAAGCAGAAGGAAATTAAGCCACGGGGTAGTAGAGTTTATGGCAATGTAGGCTGAAGGGCTGAAGGATTGCACGCTCAGCCAATTGTGAGGAGGAGGCAGGGAAGAAGGAGAACCAAGATTTAAGGCACTAGAGGCAACATTTCAATATCAATACATCAGTTGTGGAGGTTTCGGGTTTTTTTGCCAGAGGGAATTGTGATTCCTTTCGTGGAGGTTGACAAGTGGAAAAAGATGCCATGGACGAGATTTTAAAAAAGGAAGAAAGAAATGAAAATAAATCCGTTGCATGTTTTGATGGTAGGGAGATGGGTTGGATTTTGTATATTATTTTATGTTGGGAATTTTTTTTAATGAGAAAAGAGGGGAAATTTTGCACTTCAATGTTTGTTGCTAGTCCTGTTCATACAATCTATTCCATAGGTTTTTAAAACTTGGTCCTGTCATCGTTCCTCCATCCAGAGATTGCTGGTGCAACATAAACGAAAACCATTTTCATTTTTTTTTAAAGCTGACCTTTTATTCTTTTAAGGCACAGGTCTCCTCTGCCCAGCATCGCTTGATTGTAAAATGAGTGGCTATATAAATTAGATAAATAAACAGGTATCATGCAGACAGACAACTATTTTTGCATGCTTCCTTTCCAGTCTTGAATCAAGAAGAAGCATTGGCAATATTATAAGCTGATTGATTGATTGAGTGAGTGATTGACTGATACAAAAATACTAATCTCTTAGCATCCTGGAAGAATGATAGTGTTTGATAGACCTATTAGGGGAAAGAACGCTTCACATTATCCATTTTGTTTTAGTGTTTAACTAGACCAGTGTTTCTCAACCTTGGCAACTTGAAGATGTCCGGGACTTCAACTCCCAGAATTCCCCAGCCAGCCAATGCTGGCTGGGGAATTCTGGGAGTTGAAGTCCGGACATCTTCAAGTTGCCAAGGTTGAGAAAAACTGAACTAGACGGTCTATCATTGCCTAATAAATACCTAGTAAATTTCAGACTTATTTTCTTATCTAAACAGAGAACAGCATGACAACAGGGGGGGGGCAAAAAAGCAGTGGGGGAAATTTCCGACTTCCCGCCAGCTTCCTTATTGTGGAATGGAAAGCTGGCAGGCAGTATCGGAAATCTTCTTTTCTCTCTCTTCTTTCCTCACACTCCCCCAGTCCCTCAGCATGCTGTCTTTCTCTCTGCAAGCTTCCTCCAAGCAAAGACTTAGCTAGGGAAAAAACTGACAGGGACCATCGCCAATCACAATTGAGTTCTTCTCCATTGACTTATGGGAAGCTGTGAGGAATTGCCGGAAATGAGGGTCACATGACCACATTTCTGAAAGGGAAATCAACTCCCCAAATGTCATTCCCCTCAGAGTGATGTGTCCCATCATTCTGTAAGTTAACTCATTTAAGCTACCTTGGTTGAGAAATTGTTGCCCTACGATGCATCATTGCACCCAATTGAAGATTAAAAACGATCAAACATTCAGGAGAATTTTAGTAGTATAGAGATCAGGGTTGTCAAACTCCAAGCCTGCAGGCCAGCCACGCCAATGTCCGGTCATGTGATGACGCCATGATGACGTGAGTTTGACACCTCTGATATAGATTATGCAGAGTTTGGGCAACTCAAATGTTTTCAGTCTACTGCAGTCCTCAAATGAGAGGATAATGTTACTTCTCAAAAGAAAAAAAGTTTCCATCTGAAATTAATTCATTTTTTAACAGCAACAGAATCTTCTCTTGTACCAGCAGATTTTAAAAAATCCTGAAGGTGTTGACAATATTTTTTTTTGACTAATGGCAAATTGAGACAGTTTTGAAAAGTGCTAATTATGTACCACATAAAAACGAAAGAAAAGAAACTGTTCCACCACCTGCATGTGAAATATTTGAATGTACTAGTAAGTGTTACTTACACCCAGTTGGGGAGGAGGGCTTCTGGCATTCATCTATTGTGTAAATTCGCGTGCGTGGTGGGGATTTTCCTCACTTGATTCTCATTTGCATAATAAGGTAGCTTAAGGATAAGGAATCAGACAGCATTTATTTTCTTTGCTTATTTGGAATTTTCTTGCCTTAATTGACCTTTAGCAAACTTTATTCAGCAATTAGGAAATTCATAGCTCTCTGAACAAGGGATGTATGTATTTGAATGTCGTTTTGGCTGACAGCTTAGCAGTTTGAGTATGTGATCTTCCATGTTGTCAAGGTTTCTAGATAAGCTCTAGAGGAACATTGCTATGGTTAAGGCTTTACATCCAAAGTCATGTTCAAGTTTGAAGTTTTGTTTTATTTATATGCCGCCCTATTCCCTTTGCAGGGACTCAGGGCGGCGAACAACTCAAACGGGGAAGGGAACATACAATACAAGACATGTATTTAAAATAACCGACAACCATACCTGTCGAGAGGGGAAGAGGACTCATCAACCCCAGGCCTGCCGACACAGCCAGGTTTTAACGGCTTTTCGGAAGGTCGGGAGAGAGGTGAGGGTCCGAATCTCCGCGGGGAGTTCGTTCCAAAGGGCCGGAGCTGCAACAGAGAAGGCTCTCCCCCGGGTCATAGCCAGATGGCATTGGCTGGTAGACGGGACCCGGAGGAGGCCAACCCTGTGCGATCTAACGGATCTTTGGGAGGTAACTGGCAGCAGGCGGTCTCTCAAGTACCCAGGTCCAATACCATGTTGAGAATTAAAAGCAGTGTTTGAACAAAAGATTCTACCTTACACCAATGGTCCACTAGTTCTACCTTTGATTCCTGATGGTATGAATCATAGGGGGGGTCTTTCATTGTTCAGTCTTCTCTATGCCACTGTGGAATGAGGCAGGGTGCTTGAACTTATTACTGCAGTAAGCTTATATTATTACTGCAATAGTGATGCTGTGGCTCAGTGGCTAAGGCTCTGAGCTTGACGATCAGAAAGGTCAGCAATTCGGCGATTTGAATCCCTAGCGCCGTGTAACGGAGTGAGCTCCCGTTACTTGTCCCAGCTTCTGCCAACCTAGCAGTTCGAAAGCACGTAAAAATGCAAGTAGAAAAATAGGAACCACCTTTGGTGGGAAGGTAACAGCGTTCCATGTGCCTTCGGCATTTAGTCATGCTGGCCACATGACCACGGAGACGTCTTCGGACCACGCTGGCTTTTCAGCTTTGAAACACCGATGAACACCGCCCCTTAGAGTCGGGAGCAACTAGCACATATGTGTGAGGGGAACCATTACCTATTACTGCAATAAATTGGCAATTTCTACATTAGCTTGCACCTAGCACATTTCCTGTCCGCTCCTATAACCAGGTCAGAGCAAGCAAGCACACCACTCGGCTCTACCAGCTAAAAAATACATTGCATATTTCAAAATTTAAGGCTCCAAAAGGAAAGGGGGCTGGAGGGAGAGGTGAAAATCCTACTCATGGAGGATCCGGCAGTATACTTACTTACCTGCTGGTTCCTAAAGAAGAGGAAGCTATCTGATACAGTGTAATCCTTGATCATCATCATCATAACAATGGAGATGTGTATCTGTTTTTAGGATTAACCATATTGTGTTGGTTGCAGTGACAGCAGAGTTCTACAGTGGGTGGATGATCAGAGGGGCGGAAAGAGAGGGGAGAAGAGAGCAGATAGGAGACAAGTTGAACCCAGGAGTCATGTTTGGCCCAAGATGTTCTGCAGATTATAGTTTGAGGCTAGGAATACAACAGCTACTCTTTAGTCCAACACACAGCATAATACGCAAGCCTGCTGCCATTCTTACACAGTTCAGAACTCTTGGCCTGCTAACTTTTTAATGTAATACTCTGTTACCCTGAATTCTGCCATAAGCACACTACCAGATATTATCTGGTAGATTAATAGCAATAGCAATAGCAGTTAGACTTATATACCGCTTCATAGGGCTTTCAGCCCTCTCTAAGCGGTTTACAGAGTCAGCATATCGCCCCCACAGTCTGGGTCCTCATTTCACCCACCTCGGAAGGATGGAAGGCTGAGTCGACCTTGAGCTGGTGAGATTTGAACCGCTGAACTGCAGATAACAGTCAGCTGAAGTCGCCTGCGGTACTGCACCCTAACCACTGCGCCACCTCGGCTCTTAAATATTATATGTAATCATTTTCAGATTTTGAAGTAGCCCTGCAATATTTAGTTGATTAATTTGAATAAGGACCCCCCCTCCTCAGCATTAATTGAATAGCAGAAATTATTGCTCGTATATCTATGTTAGGGACAAGTGTAATTAGTTCGATAAATCCTTATGGGCCATACAACTATACAATTCTCCACTGTGCCATTTTTGTTTTAGTTTTGAGGACAAAATTTGTCATGTGCAATTTCTGTAAGTAAACTGCTTGCCTTGTTAAAAATGAAATTTATTTTGGATGGGTAAATGAGAGGATGGGTCAATACTTTTTCTAATCAAATATGCCCCTTCCAAGGTGGATCCAGAATCTGTTGGAAATCCATGATGTTAAAATAATGTATGTTAGGAAAAAATGTGCAAGCGAAAAAATCTTAAACATCCTCTTCAAAAGCAACTTGAAGCTATTATGTGTCATGTTTGTTTAACTGTCCCTTCCAGTGTAGATGGTCTGTCTGTTTATCAGTCTAACTTGTCTCTCTGACTGTATTAGACTGCTAATTCAGTGCAGGCTCCAGGCAGCTTACACACATAAAACACAAGACATCAGATCATTGTTCCCAAAGAAAACAATAACACAAACCCTAGCGTCAGAGAGATTCCTGCATTCCTATATTCTTCTCCCATGAAGCATTCTTCAAAGAGCTCAGTCTTTACCACTGGAGGACAGAGTGGCTTGAACCTGATTCAGCATGAGCTAAAGATACTATTGCAGAGAGTAAGTGGATGACCTGGAAGGATGGAGGGGAGATTCCTTACCGAGACAAAAATGGATAAATATGGTTGGATCACAAACCGAGAAAGTGGCTTATGAAAATATCTTAGTCAGCTCCTCCCCACCCCAATTCACAGGGTGATAAAAGAGAGGGGATAAAATTGCACACACAGAACTGATGTCTCTGCAATTTGGAAATCCTTCTCAAATCAGGGGACAGGTAATGGCCACGACCATGAGCAACTTTGTATAGTTTTGCATTGGGTACCCTTTCCTGGACTTGGAGGTTCTGCTCACTCTCATTCATGCCTTAATCACCTCCTGGATAGACTACTGCAAAGCTTTTACATTGGGGCTGTCCTTGAGCAGCATCCAGATGCTATAGTTAGTCAAAATACAGCAACATAGGCAGTTATGAACCTGAGGATATTACAGGGCGGGGCATAACCTTTTCCTAGGGCAGTGATGGCGAACCTATGACACGCGTGTCAGTGCTGACACGCGTAGCCATTTGGGGTGACACGCACAGGATTTCATGCGATTCATCCTCGGCTCCTGCACGGCTGCCGAGGATGAAAGAATCTGTGCTGGAGGAACGGGGGGGGGACGTGTGATCTCCCCCGCCCACACTCACTTACTGTATCACCGCCGCCCCTTTCTGAGTGCAGGGGCTGCTGGTAAGGCGTGCATGCCGTGCGCACACACGTCATCAGCGCGGCGAGGGAGGACCCGCAGGAGAGGAGCGCGGGAACAGTGCGCGCCTCTCTCCAGTCAGGCCGGCACAGAGAGTCTACTCCTGGGACTGTCGGTTACGACCGCACCACAGCAGGGAACAGCGGAGTGCCAACGGGAACTGTGAGCGCCATTAGCAGCAACTATAAATTGCGCAAAATTATGTTTTTGTCGAAGTGACACACAACGCGAGTTATGCTCGATTTTTTGCCGATTTTTGACACACCACGCCAAAAAGGTTGCCCATCACTGTCCTAGGGGGTCACAGCAACACTTGTAATAACAACACAAATAATTCATACACCATTCAAAAGCCCATCAAAAACTGAGTTTATTGACACGATTTAATAGTCAGTATGACCACCATTAGCCCTTCGAACAGCATTCAAACGAGGTGGATAAGAACACAACAAATCTTCAAACAGTTCCGTTCGATTTTCCAGATTTTCCAGAGGGCGGGGCATAACCTTTTCCTAGGGCAGTGATGGCGAACCTATGACACGCGTGTCAGTGCTGACACGCGTAGCCATTTGGGGTGACACGCACAGGATTTCATGCGATTCATCCTCGGCTCCTGCACGGCTGCCGAGGATGAAAGAATCTGTGCTGGAGGAACGGGGGGGGGACGTGTGATCTCCCCCGCCCACACTCACTTACTGTATCACCGCCGCCCCTTTCTGAGTGCAGGGGCTGCTGGTAAGGCGTGCATGCCGTGCGCACACACGTCATCAGCGCGGCGAGGGAGGACCCGCAGGAGAGGAGCGCGGGAACAGTGCGCGCCTCTCTCCAGTCAGGCCGGCACAGAGAGTCTACTCCTGGGACTGTCGGTTACGACCGCACCACAGCAGGGAACAGCGGAGTGCCAACGGGAACTGTGAGCGCCATTAGCAGCAACTATAAATTGCGCAAAATTATGTTTTTGTCGAAGTGACACACAACGCGAGTTATGCTCGATTTTTTGCCGATTTTTGACACACCACGCCAAAAAGGTTGCCCATCACTGTCCTAGGGGGTCACAGCAACACTTGTAATAACAACACAAATAATTCATACACCATTCAAAAGCCCATCAAAAACTGAGTTTATTGACACGATTTAATAGTCAGTATGACCACCATTAGCCCTTCGAACAGCATTCAAACGAGGTGGATAAGAACACAACAAATCTTCAAACAGTTCCGTTCGATTTTCCAGATTTTCCAGAGGGCGGGGCATAACCTTTTCCTAGGGGGTCACAGCAAGATCGACAGCAGTTTACAACTTCCGCGACACCTCATTTTAAAGCCCATAAAAAACTGAATTGAATGAGCTATTAAATGTTAAATTTGTTTCGGTTGAAACTTTGAGAATGAATTTGGAAACTGTGTTGAAAAATCTGGAAAATCGAACGGAACTGTTTGAAAGTTTGTTGTGTTCTTATCCACCTCGTTTGAATGCTGTTCGAAGGGCTAATGGTGGTCATACTGACTATTAAATCGTGTCAATAAACTCAGTTTTTGATGGGCTTTCGAATGGTGTATGAATTATTTGTGTTGTTATTACAAGTGTTGCTGTGACCCCCTAGGAAAAGGTTATGCCCCACCCTGTACATCTCTGCATAGGTTGCCAATAAGGTTCTTTGAAGGCACTGGTGGTTACCTATAAAGTGCTCCATGAAGTAAGAAGGCCAGGTTATTTACAGGACTGCCTTTCCCCAATCTTCTCTACTTATTGATTTGGGGCTAGGAAGACAAGAAGAATAAGAATTTCTGGTACTTGCAGAGGGCTCCCCCCTTTTATATGATGGTATCCTTTTATCCTGGGGGAAAATGGAAGTAAAGGAATCTATGATAGAACTGGACCAAACAGACCAAATCAACAGACCAAATCAGACATACATATTTTGTGGGGATGCTGATAATTTAATTTTTCAATACCTTTTGCTCCTTGATTATGCACTATCTAGTAATTTAGAATGGAGTCTCTCCACAGTGTTGGAGAGCCCGCTTTCCAGAGCATCTCAGCTTGGGGCAACAGATGCCAAACCTTGTCTGGTATGGGGAAATATTTGAATAGAAGATGACTATGTCAGGCTGATGATTGGGAAGCAGTAAACCATCTCTGAAAGAAGAAGTGGCAAACCATTTATGTTCAGCTGCCCCCCAAACTGTATAGTTGTGTCTAATTAGGCATCGCAAACTGGACTCAAACTTCCCCCAAGAAAAGATAACTGAAAAGATAAAGGGCCAGGAAGGAAAATTCACAAGGAATGATTATTAGAGAGCCGAGGTGGCGCAGTGGTTAGAGTGCAGCACTGCAAGCCACTTCAGCTGACTGCAGTTCAGCAGTTCGGCTGTTCAAATCTCACCAGCTCAAGGTTGACTCAGCCTTCCATCCTTCCGAGGTGGGTAAAATGAGGACCCGGATTGTTGGGGGCGATATGCTGACTCTGTAAACCGCTTAGAGAGGGTTGAAAGCCCTATGAAGCAGTATATAAGTCTAACTGCTATTGCTATTATCCGTATTGGGCCTGTTTAGCAGGAAGAGGAAATACAGTAACTGATTACGAGTATCTGAAAGGCTGTCATATGGAAGACAGGGAAGAACTATTTTTCTAGAAGATAGAACAAGAAACAATGGGTTTAAATCACAAGAAGGATTTCCACTGAACACCAGGAAATTTTTCTAAGGGTTAAGAGCTGTTAAAAAATGGCACATGTTGCCTCAGGAGATGGTGGAATTTTCTTCACTAGAAGTATTTAATTAAGCTGGATAGCCATCTATCAGGAATGGTCTAGAATTTGTTTTCAGGTGAATCTAGAATTTCTTTCTGGTGAAGAATAGATGACTTTCAAGATTCGTTCCAGCCCTTCCATCTAATGGTTCAAATCCAATAACATCTCCTTTTTTGAGTTGCCTTTTCTGGCGTATATCTAGACTGTGTTCGGAGACTTGAAGATAGTGGGGTTACGAGGTGTTACCGGAAGTCTCACTTTCCTCAGCTCTTTCTAGTAGGTGGCGCAGCAAATTCCATGCTCACATCTGTTTTTAAAGGTGTGGTTGCCATGAAGGGTAGCTTAGGTTGCCAAATGCTCGCAGCTGAGCACTTTCTTTGGCACTGGCATGCATGATTTGAGTAAGATTAGGGAACAAAAATAATGATAATAAAAGCCTGCATTTGAAACACTATTTAAGAATTAAGCACTGGCAATGAACCCTGCCAATAAAAGGAATGGGTGGGAATAGACTTAGGCTTCAGGGTGCTCAGTGTGCATAGATTCACAGAACATGTCCACCTATTTAAAACCTCCATTGAGCATGCTTTCAGATCTGTTATTGTAGACTGTGTAGGGGATCAGGTTCAGGCTTCCTCATCCCTTCCTCTAACACTTTGGCTTGTGCAAAGAGCCAAGGTGGCGCAGTGGTTAAATGCAGCACTGCAGGCTATTTCAGCTGACTGCAGTTCTGCAGTTCGGCTGTTCAAATCTCACTGGCTCAGGGTTGACTCAGCCTTCCACCCTTCTGAGGTGGGTGAAATGAGGACCCGGATTGTTGTTGGGGGCAATATGCTGACTCTGTAAACCGCTTAGAGAGGGCTGAAAGCCCTATGAAGCGGTATATAAGTCTAACTGCTATTGCTATTGCAGTGTTTGAAATGCTGTAACTGGCACAGAACACTCTACATGGGGCTGCCCTTGAAGAGTGTTTGGACACTATAGTTGGTCCAGAATGCAGCCACGCAAGCGATATCGGGTGTACCTCAGTACACCCATGTTACACCAATCCTCCGCGAGCTGCACTGGCTCCCCATTGGTCTCCAGACACACTACAAAGTGCTGGTTATTTCCTTTAAAGCCCTACATGGCACTGGACCTGGATATCTGAGAGACCGCCTCCTGCTACACATCTCCCAACGTCCGATAAGAACTCACAGGCTAGGCCTCCTCCGGGTGCCGTCAACCGGACAATGCCAGCTGGCGACCACTTGGAGTAGCTGCTCCGGCTCTGTGGAACGATCTACCAGCAGAGATCCGGACCCTTCCCACTCTCGTGGCCTTCCAAAAAGCCACCAAAACCTGGCTGTTTCGACAGGCCTGGGGTTGCTGATTTTTTAAATCAGGTCCAACCCCCAGTTAAGCCAAATGTATGTTGTGTGTTTTTTAAACCATGTATGTTTCTTTCCCCTATGTGTTATTTTATTTTATTTCGTATTTGTAAGCCGCCCGGAGTCCTCCGGGATTGGGCGGCATATAAGCTCATTAAATTGTGAATTGCGAAGTAAGAACTGAAGTGCCAATCAGAATAGAAGGGTTAGGGTTTTTACAATCTAGATGCGTTCAAGAATCAAGAATTAGAATTAGAGCTGGAAGAGACCTTTGAGGTCTTCTAGTCCAACCCCGAGTTCAAGTAGGAGACCCTACACCCAGATGGCAAACCTATGGCATGCGTGCCACAGGTGGCACACGGAGCCCTCTCTGTGGGCACACGAGCCGTCGCCCAGCTTAGCTCCACCACGCATGTGCATGTGCCTCCCATCTGCCAGCTGATTTTTGCATCTCTGCTGCACATGCAAGAGATGCATGTGCATGCACGGGGCTCGCACATGTGGGGGGGCAGGGGGTGCATGGGGGTGCAGTGCTCCCCCACACTCTGTTTTTGGGTGCCAGGAGGCTTCAGGGAGGGCCTCCAGAGCCCAGGGGAAGCCATTTTTGCCTTCCCAGAGGCTCAAGGAAAGCCTCTGGAGCCTGGGGAGGGTGAAAAATGGGCCTCCAGGAAGTTCCAAAAGTCTGGAAACGGGCCTGTTTCCTGCCTCCGGAGCCCAGGGGAGGCCATTTTCGCCCTCCCGGAGGCTTAAGCAAAATTGTGGTGCAGGAGGCCATGTAGGCCATGCAGGGGGTGGTGGTGTTTCGCACACGAATGTGTGTGGAGGTTTGCACAAGTATGTGCAGGGTGCGTTGGATTGTGAGTGTGGGCACACAAGTGCGTGAAATAGCGCACACACACGGTTTTGGCACGTGAGGAGAAAAAGGTTAGGCATCACTGCCCTACCCCATTTCAGACAGGGGGCTATCCAGTCTTTTCTTAAAAACTTCCAGTGATGAAGCACCCACAACTTCTGAAGTCAAAGCTGTTTCGCTGGTTAATCGTCCTCACTGTTAGGAAGTTTCTCCTTAATCCCAGCTTGCTTCTCTCCTTGATTAGTTTCCATCCATTATTTCTTGTCTTGCCTTCTGGTGCTTTGGAAAACAAGTTGACCCCCTCTTTCTTGTGGCAGTCCTTCAAATACTAGAATGCTGTAGTCAATCTCTGCTGAAAATTCAAATAACAGGCTGACCGGGGGCCTTGTTTGTTCCTGACCAGCAAGCTGCAGAGGGGGAGAGAAAAGTTGCACTTTCTTAAAAGGCAGCAAATGTGGGCAAATATTAGCTTTTGAAACTAAAGGGGGAAGTTATTCATTCACTCAGCAGTGGTTTCAAGCTATCAATCTTCCAGGTATTTCTATGAGCCTTAATCATCAAGGTTGTTTATTCGGAGCCATTTCTGAGAGAATAAAGGTACCTTTGGCTCTTATCTTCTGTCATCAAAGCGCCCATTAGGAAATCCAAGCCCTGTAGGGACGCTCAAGGGATTACTCCAAGGAGGTTTCTTGAAGGAGGGAGGAATTCCTCTCTCTCTCTCTCTCTCTCTCTCTCTCTCTCTCTCTCTCTCTCTCTCTCTCTCTCTCTCTCTCTCTCTCTCTCTCTCTCTCTCTCTCTCTCTCTCTCTCTCTCTCTCTCTCTCTCTCTCTCTCATTCTCTCTCTCTCTCTCTCTCTTCAGTGCACAGGAGTTCAGTGGGAGGGGGGGAGAGGGAACTCCCCACACAATCTGAAAGATTTATCTTTTGGTTTTAATATAGTTTGGACAGGATTTTGTTCAAAGGAAAGCTGTAGCTAAAAGCATTTTAAGTGGCCTGGAATAAAGGCAGGCTGCATTCCTATGAGTTCTCATTTTTCAACAGTACCTGATCAAGTCAGGCTTTTTGGCTTGTGGCTTGTTATTGTTTTTCATAACAACAACAACAACAACAGCAGCAACAACAAAGGATTTGCCAGATTCTTGAAACGATTGCAAGAGTAAATAAGAGAGCCGCCAGCCCATTAACACACAGGGAGATAAACATGATGTCTCTGTGTTGGAATAGGTAAAGGTATATTTCCTCCCACATATGTGCTAGTCGTTCCTGACTCTAGGGGCGTTGCTCATCTCCATTTCAAAGCCGAAGAGCCAGCGCTGTCCGAAGATGTCTCCATGGTCATGTGGCCGGCATGACTAAATGCCGAAGGCACACGGAACGCTGTTACCTTCCCACCATTGGTGGTCCCAATTTTTCTACTTGCATTTTTATGTGCTTTCGAACTGCTAGGTTGGCAGAAGCCGGGACAAGTAACAGGAACTCCGTTTCACGGCACTAGGGATTCGAACCGCTGAACTGCCAACCTTTCTGTTCAACAAGCTCAGCATCTTAGCCACTGAGCCACCGCGTCCCTGTACTGGAATAGTAAATAATATTAATGATATCATAGTGGGTACATATTTGGAGGCTTTTATCTTTTATCACCCTTCCTTCTTTGTGTTACTTTAGGGTGATTATAGGCATTGCTGTCTTCTACTTAAAACTTCCTTCTCCTTTTTTCTTTCAACCAAATAGCTATTAAAGAAGAAAGGACAAAATAGTTGTATTATGGGGGATTTTGTTTTGTTTTTCTTTTGTTTACTGGTGGCTCAAAGAGGTGATACAGAGAGTTGCACTTTTTGCTTGGGAGTTAGTCATGAGGTAGAAACCAGCACATTAAAAAGGCCTTCGGTGTATGACACTACAAGTATTCTGTAATGGACAGGATGCAGATAACGGTAGTGTCAGGCCTGCAGTGGTTCCTTTAAGGGTCTTTGGCCTGCCACACTCTTATTAGGGGGGGGGGGGTAGGAAAGGGTAGAATGTGTTGTTTTCAAAATAAAAAATCCTTCCTAGAAGCTCAAGGTCATCTTTTGACTCCCAAACCTTTACACCTGACCGGAAGCAGTTAGGCGTAGACACCAGAGTGGAAGAACAAGAATTGGTCCATGTGATGGACTGTGGGTGTGGGGGCAAGATCATGAACTTTTAACTGGGTGGGGATTCTGATGTAACTTCCAGAATTGGAATCCCCACAGCTATGTGCCAACGCGCCTGTTTTATTAAATTGGAACTTTAAGCATAGTTTTGCCTTCGACTTTGATTTGATTCTACATGGTATTTGGAATGCTAACAGGTAGGTTGCCTTGCAAGAAAAGCAAAGACTAGAGATCTTGTAACTTGACAGCTTTAAGACTTGGGTGCTTCAAATGCCAGAGTTCCTGAGCCAACATTTTGGTTGTTAAGCGCCAAGCCACTCCCACTCGGTCACATGGCCGGCAAGCCACTCCCCACCCAGTCACATGGCTGGCAAGCCACTCCCACAAAGCAGGCCACACCTACCAGAAGAGGTTCTTAAAAAAATTGAAACCCACCACTGATTCAGTTCTAATGGCAGTGACACTGCCATTAGTTGGCTTTAGTATATTGTGTGGAGTACTGTATTCTGACAATGCAATAGCAATAGCAATAGCAATAGCAGTTAGACTTATATACCGCTTCATAGGCTTTCAGCCCTCTCTAAGCGGTTTACAGAGTCAGCATATCACCCCCAACAACAATCCGGGTCCTCATTTTACCCACCTCGGAAGGATGGAAGGCTGAGTCAACCCTGAGCCGGTGAGATTTGAACAGCCGAACTGCAGAACTGCAGTCAGCTGAAGTAGCCTGCAGTGCTGCATTTAACCACTGCGCCACCTCGGCTCTTCAACCAAAGCCCAGTTTTTCTTCCAAGCAAGCCCCAGGCTATTCCATTCAAGCTAGGAATCTTAAATAGAATTTACCTTATTGTTTTCAACATCACAGGCAATGGGATTAATTGCAGCATGTTTCTTTGAAAAATATATCGGATATACTGTAGCCATCATGAAGATTGGTTGATGAAGATGATATCACAATCATCACTCAGAGTACCAATTGCTGGCTCAATTAAATCTTTCAGGAATCATCTATGAATCTCTAGGATTTATCATCTAGAATGCAGGATTCTGGAGTAGATGGATGTTCAATTTAATCACGTTGAATTTTTGAAAGATCTTATAAGTGGATCCATCTTGGTCCTCAGCTCTTTCTTTTCATTTTTCTAAAAAGGAAGTGAAGATTTTAATGTTTGGTTGCTTACTGAAATGGTTGTTGTGTGCTTTTAAATTGTGTATTGTTCTGTTCATCTTTTTTATCCCTTATCTGTACCCCCTTCCCTTGACTTGGATTGTGAGCCGCCCTGAATCCCCTTCGGGGAAAAGGGCGGCATATAAATGCAATAAATTCAATTCAATTCAATTCAATTGCAATCCAATCAGAAAGATGTGTATTTATTAATCAACCACAGGGAAAAAAAACACATAACACTCCTGTTTTTAAAATATATATATGTTAATACCCACCATAACCTTAACTATTGCATATTAGTTTTTAAAAAACATTTAAAAGAAGAACCTGCCATTGGACCATAAAATCACTTTGCTTTTAAAACAATGCTTTTAAATGATTTCACAAAATTTGCATCTGGCAATTTTAATAGGAAGAAATAAACGTCTCGTTAGTGGTTTCTTTCATGTCAACTCCTTTAACTTGTAAAAAGTCTGTCTTGTAATTAGCTAAAGGTTAAAAAAAAACAGCAGCAAAGCATAAATGCTTCATAAAAACTTAAAAGGGTATTCATCCTACATAGATATTAAATGAAACCACCAGAAAACACTGTACGTTTCCTGTTTTATTGCTAATAATTCCAGGCTTTAGTGAAAACAATTTCCTTGCTCTTGATCATTCACCACCTATATTTCATACATCCCCCTATCATCTTTCCTTCCCTATTTCTTGAGAAATGTGTCTAATTCGTTTTGCCGAAGTCTGGTGGTTAGACAGAGGAACCACGAATCCAGAATTAGCCTTTTAATTTTTCACCAGGTGCTTTGACAGTTTAGGAAACTCATCTGTGAAAATATTTGGAGATGCTGAATATGGGCAAATTTTAAGTTATAAAATATAAATGTGTTTTATTTTCCATTTCATTTCGTACAGTCACATATATACTGTGCATAACCGGGGCCATATAACATTAAACAATAAACACAGCCATTCCTCTTGTCAACAATACCCCCCAAAATACAAACCCAATGTACCACTTCGACCCTCCATACACCCTTTCTTTCGCCCCCCTCCAACTTTCCTTCTTCCCTCCAACATTCCCCTCTACCCTACTTCCCCTCCCCCTCTATCACTCCTCTCTCCCAATACACTCCCTCCCTTCCTTCTCACCCTCCCTCCAGTCCTCTCTCCCACCCTCTCTACCCCTCTTTCTTCTTTCCCTCTACTCCTCCCTTTGGTGTATTTCTACTATCTATCAATATATTCAGCTTGTGAATATGGGCAAATTTGTGGGCTGGTGTTGCTTCTCAGAAAGACTCGCTCCAAAACTTTGCTGACATTAAAAAAAAAAAAAAGGCCCCAAAAGTTCATGCTATATCCAAGCAGAGGTAAACTTAAAGCCAATAATTTAAAATCCTATCTATTTTTAAGCCCATGTTAACATATTTGCAAAATTATTCTTTGTGTGACAAAGATTCACGGAAGGCTTTCTACTTAAAAGCCGAGGTGGCGCAGCGGTTAAATGCAGCACTGCAGGCTACTTCAGCTGACTGCAGTTCTGCAGTTCGGCTGTTCAAATCTCACCGGCTCAAGGTTGACTCAGCCTTCCATCCTTCCGAGGTGGGTAAAATGAGGACCCGGATTGTTGTTGGGGGTGATATGCTGACTCTGTAAACCGCTTAGAGAGGGCTGAAAGCCCTATGAAGCGGTATATAAGTCTAACTGCTATTGCTAACTGCTATTAAATCACATGAAGTTAACAGTCAAAGACTCCTTGAGTTGCATCTTAAAACAGTGGCATAAAGCTGTGACAATGCCAAATAATTCCTTTGGTAATAGAACACTGGTCTCATAATAGTTTTATAATTCCTTGTACAGTAATAGAAGAGACTCCCAGCCACGCATACTGTATGCATACCATCATGATATTGATTCATCAGTGTTAAAATTTGCTACATCTAAAATACTTCACAACTTCCTAGTGTGGTAGTGAGGTTGGGAGAACTGTTGCAGAGCATGTTGGATTTGTATAGGATCACCCTTCCCCTAGGGCAGTGGTTCTCAACCTTCCCAATGCCGCGGCCCTTTAATACAGTTCCTCATGTTGTGGTGACCCCCAATCATAAAATTGGTGTCTCGGTTCCTAAGACCATCAAAAATATGTGTTTTCCAATGGTTTTAGGCGACCCCAAAAGGGTCCCGATCCACAGGTTGAGAACCACTGCACTAGAGTCTTTAATTACTTTTTAGCAGTTAGCAGTTAGACTTATATACCACTTCATAGGGCTTTCAGCCCTCTCTAAGCGGTTGACAGAGTCAGCATATCACCCCCATCAACAATCTGGGTCCTCATTTCACCCACCTCGGAAGGATGGAAGGCTGAGTCAACCTTGAGCCGGTGAGATTTGAACAGCCGAACTGCCGAACTGCAGTCAGCTGAAGTAGCCTGCAGTGCTGCATTTAACCACTGTGCCACCTCGGCTCTTAAACTTTACTACTACTGAATTCTGTATCAAGCTTGACATAAAAGAGAAGCAAAAACTTTTAAGGAAAGCCAATGGATGGCCATGAAGCTATTTCTACATGACCCAGCTTAATATTTATTGCAACAGCTGAGCTCAGAGAAGACTACTAGCTGCTGCTATCTAGCTATGCCTAATTTTGGGTTGCAAATTGTACCTCTCACCTTTTGTATCTGACAAAATCAAAGATTTATTTGTTATAATCACAGAGGTGGCCACCTTGTTCCTTTAATGGAGTACTCATTTGCTGTCTGTGCACAGCATGCTAAGTCATTTTCTATGAATCACGATTTACAAGCCACCGTAGCAGAGTTAAAACAATATAGTATGCCAACAGTGTTCTTTACAGAAACCTATAAATGTGGTTTGCATGATTTAGATGAAAGGCTTATTCCTATCAATTAGCCTAATAGTATCAGTATCACTTGGCAGCAGAAATTTCAAAGTTAGTATATATATGTGTGTGTGTGTGTGTGTGTGTGTGTGTGTGTGTTTTATTTGTGCTGATAAATGATGAGAGCTAGCTGATGAGAGCTAAATAGCTTGAAATAGATCTATACTAGTCTCCCTTTATTTATTTATCAGCACAAATAAAAAAACACAAATATAACAAAGGCAACAGTAAAAATATTGGGTTTCTGTCGTGATGGACTCTTGTGACGAGCTGAGGGACAGATGATGGAAGCAGTTAGCTTCCTCCCATAATTGGGGCTTACCAGGGGTTGTAAAAAATCTAATAGATACCTTTCACCCTGGCTTCGCTGATAAACGGATAAGAGCCTGTGGCCTAATGGCTAAGATCTCTGCCTAGTATGCCTAGTGTGCAATATAGCCCAGGTTCAAATCCCAGTAAGGGTATGGCTAGCTGATGAGAGCTAAATAGCTTGAAATAGATCTATACTAGTCTCCCTTTATTTATTTATCAGCACAAATAAAAAAAACACAAATATAACAAAGGCAACAGTAAAAATATTGGGTTTCTGTCGTGATGGACTCTTGTGACGAGCCGAGGGACAGATGATGGAAGCAGTTAGCTTCCTCCCATAATTGGGGCTTACCAGGGGTTGTAAAAAATCTAATATATATATATATATATATATATATATATATATATATATTAGTATATATAAATTAATATTTAAAATAAAGTTTGAGGACGACTGTTGTACTATTGCTAGCAAAACTGTTCATCTACTATTTTAAAATGAAAAAGTAATTGAAAAATGTTCACACACTTTTTTAAGAGTCTCGCAAACAAAGATTTAGGTTAGCAAATGAACAAAAAACATACTAAAGAAGCTCAAATCAATGTTTAGTGATTTAAAAACAATAAAGCAATTTTGCAATATGACAAGCATATAATATATTTTTTGCAAAATTAGCAGGTGACATTTTCTGGAGTTTGTGGCTGTAAGATAAATGTTTGCATTATAAATTCTACACAAGGCAAAAACTGTTCTAGCAATTCTATCCATCAGTCTCACTGTTAATGTTTCCTTTCCTCTCCAAAATCCCATTAGGTTCTTTATAAAGAATATCAGAAAAATATGTGAAACTTTTAAGCATTCTTTAAGCAAAGTCAAAGACCAGACAAGAATGAACTTACACTGTTTACAAGCAAATTGTTGTTGTTTTTTTTAATCTGCTGGAAACACTTTTTTCAATTTTATCATTTGGTAAATATGCTGAGCATTATTTGTTAAAGAACTCAAAAAAAATCCTTATAAGAAATTATGTGATTTGAATGATATTGACAGTTGTATGCCTCTTTCAAAACCAATTCAAATTGAAAATATGGAATAGATAGATAGATAGATAGATAGATAGATAGATAGATAGATAGATAGATAGATGATAGATAGATAGATAGATAGATGATAGATAGATAGATAGATGATAGATGATAGATGATAGATAGATAGATAGATAGATAGATAGATAGATAGATAGATAGATAGATAGATAGATAGATGAAATATTCACAGGTCCATCTTACTGCCATTGTCTCTTCTCATCTGATCAAATGTAGAAGAGAGGGCATGTTTGGTGTAGTGGTTAAAGCATCAGGCTAAAAACTGGGAGACTGTGAGTTATAGTCTCACCTTAGGCACAAAACCAGCTAGGTTTCAATTAAAACTCTTGCTTTTTTATTTTAAAATGTTGTATATTTATTTCTAGTGCTATTGGGGGGAAAACATCACAATTCATTAAGATATACCCTGAAGGCTGTGAGGACATATTTGGGCCAACATTGGAAAAAAAGACACTTTGCTGATAATATTGGACTGGGAAATGAAACGCTGGGAATACGCAGCAGAAGGCAAAACTAACATTATTCATCCAGAACAGGAATCTGGCTAAATTTATATAATACATGTCACCCCCAAAAAGGCAAACTTAACTATTTAAAGTACTGCTTTTAAGGGAGAAATATTTGATGTAAAGTAGTAGCCAGATGTAATTTTATTTTTATAAATAATTTGAGTCTAAGTATAAGGCAGACACAATGTGGGGATATTAAGAACTTAATGTTGCTCCTACTAAATATTTTTGGTGTGTGTATACACTACTATATAATAAAACAATGTGTTTTTAATTTTAGATAATGATAAATAATGGTGACATCAGTATAATTATTACAGTTTAGATTTCTGTGATGTTTTACAGTAATTTTTCCAAATGTCTCCATTATTTTAATTTTAAATATTCAATTAATTATTTAATCAATGAAAGAATGAATTCTAAATGTTATGCCCATTGTAAATTCTCTGTTTATTTATTGATAGTTACTAGCAATCATATTTGTCTTCTTTTCCTCCTTTTTTCCTCTCATATCGTTGGTTATTTTATTCTTCAAATATTTTAAAATAAAATCTTTAAAAAGCCCTACTAGATGCCTCCTAACACAATCCACAAGGGCAAAAACTGTTTTGTGCCCCTTGATTACTGTGGCCTTCAGTTGTTTTTTCTCGTCTGCCCATTTCAACAGTCCACTTACTCCAGTTTTGACAAAAGCAGTTGGCTATAAATGAAAGGACTGCACATTAAAAAATCATGCACAGTCAAAAGCCCATGAATTTGCTAACAGTCAGAAATGTCAAAATATGTTGTCTACATTTCAAATTCCAGTGAAGATGAAATACAACCAGACCAGCCATGTTAATTTGCAATATATTTCTTTTCCTTCTGCACTTACTGTATTTAAGTTAGGTGAAACAGAAGCAGTAATATATATATTTCTTTTTCTCCAGCTGACATAGTGAGGTCAAAGTTCCACCTCCTTACCTGTGCTTTAAAGCTTTGGCGCTTCTGCGCATGCCGAGCAGCTGGAGCGTCACAGAGGCTTGGGGAAGCTCACAGGAAAGCATGACGCATGCGTGCATCGCGCGTGTGTGTGCGCACGCCACGCATGTCCATGTGGGTGCTGCCAGGGCCGTTCCAACCATACGAAAACAAATAAATAACCTTTAGGCAGGGACGTGCAGTCACTAGAGGCAAGGGAGGTGTGGCCTCACCAGTCATGAGGAAAAGGAAAGAATTTTAAAGAATTTTTAAAAAATAATTAAAAGCCAAGGTAGTTGCTGCCAGATTCCAAGTCACGGTGACTTGGAACAGTGCTTAGTGTTAACTATAGGAGGAGGCGAGAGAACTATGGGCCTCCTGTGCATAAGCAATTTTTCGCCTTTTAAGAGTTAAGCAAGGGTTAACAAGCAAAAAAAAATTGTATGCAAAGGAGGCACGTGTTCTCTCGCCTCCTGTAGAGGGCATTTTTAGAGGCTTTTTAGAGTTCTCTGGGAGCAACTAGCTCAGTCTGACTCAGAGCTCTGGCAGAACCACGTTGCCTTTTCAAACACACACACACACACACACACACACACACACACCTGGATAAAAGTACATAAGCCCAGCTTCACTGATTACAACGTGATTCACCTGCAATCAAAGGCTCCGATTGGAAGGCAGCAGGGGAATGGGGGGGGGGTATGGCAGAGGAGCTGCTTTCAAGCCTTTGGAAAATATATCCAATCCAACTTCTGTGTTTGTGTTTGTTTGAGAGTGATTGTGTGAGTGAGAGAGGGATCCAATTCTCTGTGTGCATGTGTCTGTTTGAGAGAGGGGGGAGAGAGGAAGAGAGGGAGGAAGGAGGGGGAGGGAGAAGAAAAAAAATGGGAAAACTTATTTTGCAAGGGGGGAAAATGCTGTCGCTTTAAATCGGAACAGAGCATGCCTGGCTGTGGAATTCTGGGAGTTGAAGTCCACAAGTCTAAAAAGTGCCTCACCAGCCATAAAGCTGACCGCACATCACTGCCTTTAGGAGACTTGTAGAGTGCTCCTGGGGGTTGCCCCCCCCAAAAAACGAGCAAAAAATGGCCCATTTTTCACAAAAACATGTGGGTGATGCCAGAGCCATTCCAACCATACGAAAACAGGCCCATTTTTTTTTCCAAAAGGGGGCATAAATAAACTTTAGGAGACTTGCAGAGTGCTCCTGGGGGTTGCCCCCCCCAAACGAGCAAAAACTGGCCCATTTTTTGTCAAAAAAAGGGGCATGCATAGCCTTTAGGAGGTTCCAGAGTGTTCCTGGGGGCTGGGGAGGGCAGAATTAAGCAAAAAATGGTCAATTTTTCACTCATTTCTGCCCTCCTCAGCTCCCAGGAGTACTCTGGAAGACTCCTAAAGGCTATGCATTTTGGTGAAGGGGCCGGTGTTTCGGGAGGAAAAATATGCTGTATTCAGTGTATAAGACGCAACCCAGATATTCAGCCTCTTTTTTGAGGGAATAAGGTGAGTCTTATACTCTGAAAAATACAGTATATAATAACAACAAAATATACGGTATAAAATAACAACAAAATATGTATTTTATGCAGTTGTGTATGTATTTATGTATGTATTTATGTATGTATGTATTTATATAGCTTTTTAAAAAAATGATAATGACTCTGGACCCTTCTCATTGTAAAAAGCTAGAACAGTAAAATAAAAGAACAAAGAGGTGTGTCTTATACTCTGAAAAATACGGTATATAATAACAACAAAATATGTATTTTATGCAGTTGTGTATGTATTTATATAGCTTTTTTTAAAAAAAATGATAATGACTCTGGTCCCTTCTCATTGTAAAAAGCTAGAACAGTAAAATAAAAGAACAAAGAGGTGTGTCTTATACTCTGAAAAATACGGTATATAATAACAACAAAATATGTATTTTATGCAGTTGTGTATGTATTTATATAGCTTTTTTAAAAAAAATGATAATGACTCTGGACCCTTCTCATGGTAAAAAGCTAGAACAGTAAAATAAAAGAACAAAGAGATGTGCATCCAAAATAAGAAGAGAAAGAACCATTTGTTATGTTACAAACCATGTTACATCTTTGTAAATGTGTTTTTATTTTCCATTTTCATTTTCGTACAGTCACATATATACTGTGCACAACCGGGGCCATATAACATTAAACAATAAACACAGCCATTCATCTTGTCAATAATACCCCCAAAGATAGAAACCCAATGTACCTCTTCGATCCTCCATACACCCTTTCTTTCGCCCCCCTCCAACAAACCATGTTACAAATAGAGACTCATTTAAGTTTGGATGCCACAAATTGTAAACAACAACAAAGCTCAGTGGAATGCCAGGATTTGCAGAAGTGAAAAGGTTCTTTTTGGAGGAGAAAAAAATATATTGGGGGAGAAAGTTTAGTAACTACGTAATAAAGATTTCATGGCATGTAATTCTAGCTAGTTACTGAGAAAGCATCACGGGGAGAACGTTAAAACTACTTAAAAGTTGTACAAGAATTCTTCATTCAGCAACACATTGTTACACCCGCTATTTGTTCTCCTGCAATAAACTCCCATGCCCTAATAAACGTCCTTTATTTGAGCATAAAGAGCAAAGGGAGTCCATTGTGTTAACATCGGTTATTTGAAGCGGATGTTTTCCAAATTCATTGCCTGCCTGCCCCATATATAATTATTCTAGAAAAAAGTGGCCTGAAGTTGCTTAGAACAGCCCAATTTTTGACAGAAATATGGGGCTGAACTCGTTCTATGATGTGATAGTATCAGTGTCATTCCATTCCTGGAGGAAGGACTAGCTATAAATATGATAACAAATTTAGCTGCTGTCTAATAGATTGGATCAATTAACCTCGGCTTTTTCTTTGCAAAACAAGTTCCGGGATTTTGTGATGGAAGAGCTATTAACAGCCGAGATAAATTCCTTAACTTGATGCGAGGTGATGGGATATTAAACATACTGGCAGGATATTGCATTGATAGAGAAACGTCGGTGATTGGTATTGGTTCGATGTAACTCAGAGCTGCTTGCTTCTCAAGGACAGACTAAAGTTATAAACATGGATATAAGGCATCCTCTTAAGGGGACACTTATGCTTAAAAATTAGACCTTTGATATCTCATAATAAAGCTTTCTACTATTCTAGTAACTAATAGTTACTAGAAAGTACTGTATATACTCAAGTATAAGCCTAGTTTTTCAGCCCACTTTTTGAGCTGAAAAAAGCCGCCTCGGCTTATACTCGAGTCAGTGAAAAATTTGCCTGAAATGGAGGAGAAAAAGGGGCGGGGCCATGCCGCTGGGTGACGCTCGTGAATGGCCCAGTGCCCCTGAGTTTCCCCTCCCTCTGTGTCAGTTTGCCGCACAGCGCGCACCGCACCATCCCCCCTCCTCACGTTCTAATGTAATGCAGGGCTGTCTTACGATTCCCCTTCCTCCCCCTCCTGCCGCTCTGCAACGATGTCCCACCTCCTCCTTGTTATGGCAAGCAGCCACATAGCGATGTCCCACCTCCTCTGGTACAGTGATCCAATGATAGGAATCACTGTGCCGTGTGTCATAGGAGGCGGGACATCATCATCACAGCGGGACATCAGCATCATGAGGTGAGTGAAGTATTTCATTGAATACACCGGTATTGTGTGATAATAATTTGTTATGCAGAGCAAATTTTTACAATGGATACTGTATATTTAATGGGCACAGGCAGGCTGTATATGTTATTCGATGGGCAATGGCATTATTGGTATCTATTTTTATTTTTGAAATTTATCAGTAGCTGCTGCATTTCCCACCCTAGGCTTATACTCGAGTCAATAACTTTTCCAGTTTTTTGTGGTAAAATTAGGTGCCTCGGCTTATATTCGGGTCGGCCTATACTCGAGTATATACGGTAACTATTCTTTCTTACTGCACCTATCGATGATGAAGAAGATGAAGGTGATGATGAAGAGGATGATACACTCAGAAAATCCATTGGCATTTATTAATTGGTATCAAAGAGCCATGGTGGTGCAGTGGTTAGAGTGCTGTACTGCAGCCACTTCAGCTGACTGCTATCTGCAGTTCAGCGGTTCAAATCTCACCGGCTCAAGGTTGACTCAGCCTTCCATCCTTCCGAGGTGGGTAAAATGAGGACCCAGATTGTGGGGGCGATATGCTGACTCTGTAAACCGCTTAGAGAGGGCTGAAAGCCCTATGAAGCGGTATATAAGTCTAACTGCTATTGCTATTGCTATTATTATTTCAGCAGGAGTGGACTGAAGATGATTTCACTGCCCAAGAAGCTGTCTCTATATCCCAACAGTGCCTAGTATATAAGCCTCATGATCTTTGCAAGAAACCAGCAACATTTTAAGGACAGAAAGAAATAAAGTTCTATATCTGGGATAACCCAATGTCCTACGGTACAGAGAAAAGCCCTCTGTTTGAAAGCCTGCAGAATGTGAACCCAACTTAAATATCATCAAATGTTAGAGGGAATGCTGGAGGTTTGATCTTGCTCATCATTTATAATATTTGGCAATAAATCAAGTAGCGATGCTGGTAAACAGTTGTCTGTTTTCCCCTGTATAAGGGTTTTGTTTTGATTATTTAACCCAAGAATTCATTGATTAAATTATTTAAAGTTTGTACAAGGGTGTCTACAGGCAAAATAATACACATGCCAATTTTACAGGAATCTGTACTTTTTCTTTTGGAGCTTAGTTTTGCCTCCCTGTGCTTTTTGCAGATTTTGATGATGTGCAAGTGGATGTTTTCAGTTTTCCACCTAGGCATCACTGATCAAATTCATCTTATTCTCTCTCCTCCATTATACTTTGCTCTATATTCATTTTTCTTCCTGCAACAAACTATCTTCCATTTAAACCCAGAGGTGTTTTCAATATAGATCAAAGACATATTTAAACAACTTTCTCCTACTTGATGTCCTCCTGATGTGTTAGACCATATCAACTTCAGCTTGCATGCCATTGGCTAAACTGGTTGAAAAGAAGCATTTCAGACCTGAAAAAGAATCTCTCTTCTCTTTTCCTCTTCTCCTCTTCTCCTCTACTCTCTTCTTCTTCTTCTTCTTCTTCTTCTTCTTCTTCTTCTTCTTCTCCTTCTCCTCCTCCTCCTCCTCCTCCTCCTCCTCCTCCTCCTCCTCCTCCTCCTTCTTCTTCATCATCATAATCAGAGGTGGGTTCCTACCAGTTTGCACTAGTTCGGTAGAACCGCTTCGTCAAATCTACCGAACCGGTTAGAAGAGGTTCCACCAGTGGACCCAGAAAGCAGGCCACACCTACAGAAGAGGTTCCCAAAATTTTTGAAACCCACCACTGACACACACATGCACACACACAGACACACACACACTCACACACAGACAGATAGACTCACACAGAGAGAGAAAGAGAAAGAAAGGAAGAAAGAAAGAAAGAAAAAAGAAAGAAAAAGTGAGAGAGAGATGAAAGAAAAAAAGGAAAAAGGGACAGAGAGACAAAAGGAAGGAAGGAAGGAAGGAAGGAAGGAAGGAAGGAAGGAAGGAGAGAGAGAGAGAAAAAAACACATGTCCGGCAAGCCACTCCCACCAGGTCACATGACCGGCAAGCCACTCCCACAAAGGAGGCCACACCCACAGAGTAGGTTCGAAAATTTTTTGAAGCCCACCACTGATCATCATCATCATCATCAATCTCTCATGTATCAAAACAAAATAAGTTGGTGATCTACTCAGCTAGATTGTTAAGAAGATTAGTAAGGGAAACCAACACTAAATGTACCTTAATGGTATTTTATTGTTTCAGAATAGATACTTTAGCATACATGCAATATTGATGTTCCCTGTTCATTCTTCCTATTACAAGATGTCTAAGGGTTTCCATGTTTTTTGTCAGGAAACCCTTAGAAAGAGGCAAGAATCCCGCTGTCTGGTTTCCTCAAGATGTTGCTGCCTTCTCAATTACTTCTGAAATGATTCTTGTTTATCTAACCTTACTAGCTTCAAACTTAGGAAGATTTCATATTGTGTTTTGAACTGTTGAGACAATCTAGAGGAGGAAAAAGAGGAAGATGAGGGAGGATTCTTTTGACCATTCCTCCTTTCTACTTCATAAGCCCATGTCACATTTATTGATATTTCATGTAATTATTATGAGATCTCTCTGTTCCTATTTTGTAGCCTATTCCTTATCCATAAACTACACTGATATCTGCAAATCTAAAACTTTTGTGATAGATGGTTTAAAAGAGTTTAGTAATGAATGTAAGCATATAATTATGGAGGACCCATGGTGGTGCAGTGCTTAGGATGCAGTTTTGCAGGCTAACTCTGCCAACTGCCAGCAGTACGATCCTTGCCGGCTCAAGGTTGACTCAGCCTTCCATTCTTTTGAGGTCAGTAGAATGAGGATCCAGATTGTTTGGGGTGACATCCTGACTCTCTAAACCATTTAGAGAGAGCTGTGAAGCACTATGAAGCGGTATATAATTCTAAGTCCTATTGCTGTTACTGTATTTGGGTTTGTGTGAGGTTAGAGTCAGGAAAATGAAGTGGCATATCAAGATCAAGGAAGAAAGAAAATCTTATAATGAAAATAAAATTGTAATTCGGCATATCAGCATGGCATTAGATCGAAAAATACAGCGTCAGCTGACCCTAATCACGTTAAATTTAAATTGTATGAAATGTAAGCTTAAGCACTAGCGGTTATTGTGAACATGAGGCATCGTACTATGCAGAATTGTGTGCACGCACATCTATCGGCACACATGTGCATTCAAGGAGAAAAATGGACCAATTTCCTTTCCCCAATTTCTCAGAGATTCAACTGCTAGAGCAATGTCTCTCAACCTTGGCAACTTGAAGATGTCTGGACTTCAACTCCCAGAATTCTGGGACTTGAAGTCCAGACATCTTCAAGTTGCTAAGGTTAAGAAACACTGTGCTAGAGATTCTATGAAGGAAGTCAAACCCTAAAAAATGTGCTGTATCCAAAACGCAACAACAAATCTAAAAGAGGCTACTAAGAACAGCATTCAGAGAAAGAGGGACTTTCCCTGATAAATCAGGACAGCTTGAGAGTAAAGCAGTAGGCAGTGATGAACAACTAAAAGGAACACAGTTCATAAATTATATGATCTCATCCATACATTCTGATCAGAAAAAGCTTTGCCTGCAAAATGTACAACAGGAGGTGCTGGGCTCTTGATCTTTTTATATGTAGGATTTAGTTACACAATGTTACACTTAAACTGGGACTCGGTAGATAAAGCTGTTTGTAATTAAGCAGGTAGTAATTGCTTGGACCATACAGAATGCAGTCAATGAGTTTTGCTTGCATCCCCTTTCACTCTGGTTTTGTAAGCAAAAAATATCCTGGATTAACTAGAAGCAGGTTATCATGATTACCAGTGGTGGGATTCTACAAAATTTACTACTAGTTCTGCGGGCATGGCTTGGTGGGCAAGGCGGCATGGTTTGGTGGGTGTGGCTTGGTTTGGCTTGGCTTGGTGGGCATGGCAGGGGAAGGATACTGTAAAATCTCCATTCCCTCCCCACTCCAGGGGAAGGTTACCGCAAAATCCCCATTTCCTCCCAATCAGCTGGGACTTGGAGAATAGATGGGGGTGGGACCAGTCAGCGGTGGTATTTACTGGTTCTCTGAACTACTCAAAATTTCTGTTACTGGTTCTCCAGAACTGGTCAGAACCTGTTGAATACCAAATTATTTTTAGTTTCTGAGAGCTGCAGGATCTGACATTGACTTTATTTATTTATCAAAATTTATATGGCCCCCCCAACTCAGTCTCTGGGCAGCTTTCAAAAATAAAAACACAATATAAAAACAATTAAAAAAACACATTCCTGGCTGCAACAATCAATCAATCAATCAATCATATTAGCAGAGTCGCATGGCTCTATAGCATCTCTCAAGTCTTGCAATGCCATTCATCCTGTCTCTGTGGGGAGACTGAATGGGTATTCCTGAGAGTGATGAGTGAAGAATCACAGAAGTATACATCAAAAGAACATAACAGCAGAAGGGCCATCCAGGGTGCAAAGGTCATCTCAGCTACCCAGCTAAAGCTAGTAGGAACCTGTACTGTGGCAGTCATGAGCCAAGGTGGCACAGTGGTTAAATGCAGCACTGCAGGCTACTGCTAGATCAGCAGGTCAGCGGTTCAAATCTCACCGGCTCAGGGTTGACTCAGCCTTCCATCCTTCCGAGGTGGGTAAAATGAGGACCCAGATTGTTGGGGGCAATATGCTGACTCTCTGTAAACCGCTTAGAGAGGCCTGAAAGGCCTATGAAGCGGTATATATAAGTCTACTGCTATGATAATACATGATACATGGCAAAGTATGCTATAGGGCACTGCACACGAGAACAACTAAACACAAGGACAACTTTTTCCCAAATGCCATCACTTGGCTAAACTACTAATTCCCACAACACTGTCAAATTATTTCCTAAGACTGTATTACTATTATTATTCTCATCATTCCTAGTACCTATCTCTTCCCACTTATGGCTATAAGCATGTTGCTTGTATGTTTACAATTTATATTGTTTTATTTTTTTTCCTAGTACAATTTGATTGCTTATTAGTAACCTATGACTATCGCTAAGTGTTGTATCTTATGATTCTTTATGAATGTAGTTTATTTTTCTCTATGCACACTGAGAGCATATGCACCAAAGACAAATTCCTTGTGTCTCCAATTACACTTGGCCAATAAATAATTATGTTCTATTCATCCCTATTCTATTCTATTCTATTCTATTCTGCATGGAAGAAGGCAATGGTAAACCCCTCCAGTATTTTACCAAGAAAATTCTACGAACAGACAATGTAAAATGAATGACACTATACTGTAAGTCCTTGTCAGAACGCTATTAGAAGAGACAAGACATAATATTATAATAACAGATGTAAAGAGACCAAAACTAGAAACAGACATGAAATAACACAAGAAGCATTTCAAAAGACTCTCAACTCAGAAAGAATGCCCAGCCTTGAACCACTACAACAAAAGATACTACTAGACAGACAGCAATGGATTCAAAAAGGGAATTAAAAAGTTGGAAGGACTCTACCGAAATTCTGTACAATAGAGAATGTCAATATCCAAGGCACCTTAGTAAATATTTATTCCCTATTTACAATAGCTTCTAGCACTTGAAGATGAAGTTATATCAGCATGCCATTCATTACCTAGTCAGAAGGCCACAGGATTTGATGGAATATTCACAGAAAGAAAATACATCATACAGGCTGGGGGGGGGGGGATAATCAGTAAAAGTTGTGTCAAACTTTTGTCAGAAAATCTGGAGGACAATACTGCCGTCCACAGTTTGGAAGAGATCTGTCTTCCTACTTAATACCAAAGAAAGGAAATTAGCAAGGTATGTTAAATATTATGCAACAATTCAATAGTTAATTTTATGTATTTGCAAAATAATATTTAGGGCCATCCAGAGGTGGGTTCCTACCAGTTCGCACCAGTTGGGTAGAACCGGTGCGTCAAATCTACCGAACCGGTTAGAAGAGGTTCCACCAGTGGACCCGGAAAGCAGGCCACACCTACAGAAGAGGTTCCAAAAAATTTTGAAACTCACCACTGACACACAAACACACACACACAGAGAGAGACTTACACAGAAAGAGAAAGAGAAAGAGAGGAAGAAAGAAATAAAGAAAAAAGAAAAAAGAAAGAAAAAGTGAGAGAGATGAAAGAAAAAAAGGAAAAGAGACAGAGAGACAAAAGGAAGGAAAGAGAGAGAGAGAGAGAGAAAGAGAGAGAGAGAGAGAGAGAGAGAGAGAGAACACATGGCTGGCAAGCCACTCCCACCAGGTCACATGGCCGGCAAGCCACTCCCACAAAGTAGGCCACACCCACAGAGTAGGTTCGAAAAATTTTTGAAACCCACCACTGGGGCCATCAGATGGAACAGGAAATGTCAGATGTTTAAGATGGTTTAGGAAAGTCTGAGAAAGAAATCATACAGGTAGCCCTCGACTTACAACATTTCATGTAGTGACTGTCCAAAATTATTACCACACTGAAAAAAGTGACTTATTACCTATTCTTCAGAGTTACAGCCTTTGTAGCACCCTCATGGTCACGTGATCAAAATTCAGGTCCTTGGCAAATGATGGTTGCAGTGTCCCAAGGTCAAGTGATCCTCTTTTGCAACCTTTGGACAAGTAAAGTCAATGGTGGGAAACCAGATTCACTTAACAACCGGGTTACTAAATTATCAACCTCAGTGATTCACTTAACAACACTGGCAAAAAGGGTCAAAAGCAAGGCAAAACTCACTTAACAAATGTCTCACTTAACAATGGAGATTTTGGGCTCAGTTGTGGTCATAAGTCGAGGACTACCTGCATGATTACTGATGCCCATTGGGTAATTGAGAAAGCTACAGAATACCCCAAAACAGGTCAACATGAGTTCCATTGATCAGAGAAAGATCTTTGATTGTGTGTCAGCTATATCAGGCTGTGGAACTTCCTTAGGGAAATGAGAATCCCAGAACATTTCATTTTCCTCATGCCAAACTATGCACAGGACAGAAAGCCATTGTCTAAATGGAAGATGGCAAAACAGATTGCCTCCCAGTTGGCAAAGGAATGAAACAAGGTAGCATAAGGTAAAGGTTCCCCTCGCGCATATGTGCTAGTCGTTCCTGGTTCTGGGGGGAGGGAGGTGTCATCTCCATTTCAAAGCCGAAGAGCCAGCGCTGTCCAAAGACGTCTCCGTGGTCATGTGGCCGGCATGATTAAATGCCGAAGGCACACAGAATGCTGTTACCTTCCCACCAATGGCGGTTCCTATTTTTCTACTTGCATTTTTACTTGCTTTTGAACTGCTAGGTTGGCAGAAGCTGGGACAAGTAATGGGAGCTCACTCTGTTACGTGGCACTAGGGATTCGAACCAGCAAATTGCTGACCTTTCTGATCCACAAGCTCAGCGTCTTAGCCACTGAGCCACCTTTAAGTGTGTTTCTTTATTTATTCAACCTATATACTGAATATATTTCTAGGATGGCTGGAAGGGAAGGTGGTTTTAAAAGTGGAGGAAGAAACTTCAGTAATGTCTTTCTCTGATAGCTGAAAATGCAAATATCCACAAGCTCTGGTAATGGGGATTAAGGAGCATAGAAAAAATCTAAAGGTTGCCAAACTAACGGCAACAGGTAGAATGACTAAAACTGTCATTGAAGATATCGAAATGGTGGATAACTTCTCCCTTTTACTATTGGCTATCAACAGTAAAGGAACTAGTAGTCAAGAAATACACCACAGATTAACACTGAGGACGGTAGCAATGAAGACCTTGGAAAAGATACTCAGACGCCATAACTATACCCATAAAAATTAAAACTGTGTGGGGAGTGGATATGACACTCTATGGAATTTGGCTTTGAAGAATGAGGATAAAAAGAATATTGATGCTTTTGAACTTTGATGTGGGAGAAGGCACCTGGGAATACTGTGGGTAGTTGAGAACAAATTAATCATGGAACAAATCAATCCAGGGTTCCTACTAAAGGCACAAATTATAAATAATTTTGGAAACATTATGTGAAGACCATGCTCTCTAGAAAAATCTGATTAGACTGGTAAATAATGAAAGGAAGGAGAAGAAGAGGACAACTAGCAACAAGGTGGATGGATTTAATTACAATACTGACAGGTGCATTGCAGAGGTGGGTTCCTACCAGTTCGCACCTATTCGGTAGAACCAGTTCATCAAATCTACCGAACCGGTTAGAAGAGGTTTCACCAGTGGACCCGGAAAGCAGGCCACACCTACAGAAGAGGTTCCAAATTTTTTTGAAACCCACCACTGGTCCTTGGATATGATTATTCTACACTATCATGCTCCTATTTATAAAACTCAGTGCCTCTCTGAAAGGTAAGGATGACTACTGCGTTTGTGGGGCAATCAGAACATTGCGTGTGTTGAAGTTGTTTTAACGCAAACCAAAGATGCCTTTTAAAAAACAAGTTTACATCATATTCTTATGCATGCCAGTGCTGTGTGTGAGGTAATTTAAGGTGGTTCTGACAAGTGTCGTCGGCATCTTCATATCCGGTCACATGGGCGGCAAGCCACTCCCATCCGGTCACATGGGCAGCAAGCCACTCCCACAAAGGAGGCCACACCCACAGAGTAGGTTCGAACAATTTTTGAAACCCACCACTGATGCATTAGCAAAAGATGTGGATGACCAGGCTGAAGACAGGTCATCTTGGATAAGATCTGTTTATGTAGTCATTAGGGATTGGATATTTCTCTCTCTAGGTGCAAAGTGAAAATATCTGCTGTGAGCTCCACATAGGCATCAGGAAGGGCATCTAGCCAGTAAACACTCAGCTCCAATTCAGTTGCCCCGACTCCACCCCGATGCAAGGGATTACAAGGTCTTTAAAAGAAAAAAAATGTGGTCATTAATGCTTGATATCAATTTGACGGTGCATAAAGCTATAAATACACATACAAATATAGAATAATACTAGTATGCCGCTAGGAACATCTGGGGCCTGCAAAAAAGTTTTTGAGGGCCCATCTAGCCTCATAGTCTCCAAAATTACACTGTGAAGTAAGACACCTTGTGCAGATGGTCAAAATTGCCACACCTCCCCCAGCCTTCTAGTTGTTATAAAAATGTACTCATGCGCAAATATAAAGAGCGCACACCTAAAAGCTTTTTTTTTTAAAACAAAACGTTATCTCCTCAGCTAGCATGAATAGAAGCATGCAAATCAAACACAATAGAATTTCCTTCCCCTCCTCTCACTAACGGCACCTTCAGAGAGGTGGCAAACAGTCCGGGGAGCAGATAAAAAAATAAGTTAACAAGGAGCAAATTGTAAAGGGTGACAAAGTGTTATTTCCATAATGAGCTTATCTGAGCAAACTTTCCCAGAGCCTCTGTGAGTTCCTGAACAGGGTGTGGATTTGGCAATAGTAAAGAAACAGGCTACACAAAGCATTTCTGTCGAGCTAATGAATGCCACTGAAGTGGTTGACTTTCATTTCTCTGGCTTGGATCCCTGCCACCCTTTACTCTCATGTCAGACTTTGCTTAATTGGCAAATACATCTTCAAAGGCTCGTAGAAGAGACTCCTCCGCATGGCTCTCTGGGCTGTTAATGTTTAATTGTGATTTGTTAAAGGCATACTAGCAGCTGATAAAACCAAGTGGGTTGGTGCTTTATTGCCCTGCAGACCAGCAATGATGTCTATATCTTTCTTTGGCAAACATGGGCATTTAGGGAGAAGCCAAAGTTTAAGGTAACGGTTAAGAGTTCATTTGTTTGATGATGCTATAAAAATGTTCGCCTTCGAGGAAAATTATGGGGTCCAAACTTTGGGAAGATTGCAGTGAGATCATACCTGTAAATCCCAAAGCCAGATAGCTGCTAGCAGTACTACATGCGTGTCCTTTAGTATTGTTATTGGTTTGGGTTATTATTTGTCATTACTATATGGGAGCATGGATAACTCCCCTGATTGCATTTACATTGGAAAAATATCGACTTTGGCGAAGCCTTCATGATGAAGAAACGTTTGTAAAGAATATTCAAGGTGCTGGTCGTTACCTATAAAGCCCTTCATGGTATCGGACCTGGGTACCTGAGAGACCGCCTCCTGCCGATCACCTCCCATAGACCGATTAGATCACACAGGTTAGGTCTCCTCCGGATTCCATCTGCCAGCCAATGTCGGCTGGCAACTCCCCGGGGGAGAACCTTCTCTGTCGCAGCTCCAGCCCTCTGGAACGATCTCCCCGTGGAGATCCGTACCCTTACTACCCTCCCGGCCTTCCGCAAAGCCGTTAAGTCCTGGCTGCTCCAGCAGGCCGGGAGGCTTTCGAAATATCCAGCCCCTCAGAAATTGTGACTGTTGTGTATTTTAATATGTTGTTTTGTGTATTATCCCCTTCCCTTGTTTTATTGTAAGCCGCCCGGAGTCCTTCGGGAGTGGGCGGCATACAAGATCAATAAAACTAAACTAAACTAAACTAATATGTTAATCCAATCGACTTTCTGCAATCTTGTGTCATGCCTGCAAGCCATCTCATCTTTGTGGACTTCAGGCCTGCCACACTTTCTACTGTGGGAAGCTGGGAGGAGGGATTATGTGGAGTTGGGTGACATGTAGCCATAATAACATTCTTCTTAGAAACTCAAGGTCATCCTTTGTCTCTGCACCTGGCCAGAACTGGATGAGTGGACTCTGTTTTTGTGGCAGTGGAAGATTGGACCATGTGATGAACTTGTAGGTGTTGGGGGCAGGATCTTGAACTTTCAGCTAGGTGGGAAAACCCGGAAGCTTTCAGATTCCGGTTTTCCTAGATGTGCCAAAATGGCTCTTTTAATAAATTGCAACTTTGTGGAACTTCTAGTCTTGGAGTGTTATTTGTTTGAGGATGCTATTTGGAACCCTGACACATCTTGTCCCTTCCAGATGTGTTAAGACTACAACATCTAGATTTGCCAGATGATGACTTAATTCAATGAACAGGAAATAGAAGGAAAATATGACTTCAGGGGCAGGCCTCCTAAGTCGCTGGAACAATTTTGGTACAGTTCCCAGCTCTTCCAAAAGATGTTTTTTGTTTTGTTTTGCTATTTCAGTGCCCCAGATTTGACGATGAAAACCTCTTTTCAACCTACATTGTGCCTCATCGCATAGCTACTTAAACTTGTTCAAAACAACATTGTTATACGGACTCAACAGGTATGGGGAAATTGTTTTGGTACTTTTGGATCACCGAGCCCCAAATTGATGCTGTTGTTCTGTTGTATTTAACTAATAAAACCACTTCAGTATTCAGCTGCTCACCTTCAGACTAACCCTGCTATCTATCTTAAAATCTTATGCCAAAGGGTCATACTAGTTTTGACCCACAGACTAATGTGAGCTGACACTTCAGTCCAATGATGCATTACAACTAACTAGCTAAGCAGTCTAGAGGGCATATGGCGGTTCATATCAGTGGGTATTCCCTATATCCTGTCTTCCAGGCAGTTATCAGCTTGTTTCTGTAGTTCTATACATTCACCGCTGCTTCACATAAAGATATGGGAGATATTCTTTCCCTCAGCTCTGCTTAGCCTCTACCTCAGAGGTGGGATTCAAATAATTTAACAACCGGTTCTCTGCCCTAATGACCAGCTGGGTAGGCGTGGCTCGGTGGTCATGTGACTGGATGGGCGTGGCCAACTCAAGGTCACTCAGGTCGATGGATGCTTCGCCTTAGCTGTTACAATGCAATGAGGGTTAACCGGAGAGGCAGTTTCTGTAAGCAGGTCAATAAAGATTAGGCTAGAAACAACACCAGAATGTTTCCTTCCTGCCTTCCTTACAGGATTAGCCCTGTAAAGTGGGAAAAAACAAAAGGAGATTTCTTCCAACAATCGGTTCTCTGAACTTCTTAGAAAGTTACCAACCGGTTCTCCCGAATAGGTGCGAACTGGCTGAATCCCACCACTGCTCTACTTCCTCCTTTTCATCTCTTATACAGTGCACTAACAATTTACAACTGTAGCTCAGGGGTCCCTAACCTCCAAGCTGCGGCCCACTACCGGGTAAGGTCTGTTCGAAATCAGGCCATGGGAGAGAGTGGAGCTTCGTGTGTGCCTGTTGCTCCTGCAAGCGGAGCTTCATGTGTGTGAGTGCAAATGCTGTCCATTCACGTGAGAACAGAAGCGCCCGCTGCTCTTGCGAATCTTCATTCATGCGAGTGGAGGGTGCACGCGCCTGCAGCTCACACAAATGGAGCTGTGCATAAACGCATGCACCTGCCACCCACATGCCCCCTGCACCAGGCCAGGCCACCAAACTAGAAAGGTTGGGCACTGCGGCTATAGCCCATTTCAGAACTATAATAAACTGCTTTGATATATTCTCTATAACTTGTATTATGGGTATTTGCTGTGATCTTTAGGTAATGGGCTATGCTTTACACATTCATAAGCTTCTCCTCAAACTTTGATCTATATATGCCCCAGTTTTCATGAATGTTTCATACACACCAACAAAATTTAACAAAGATCTGCAGTCGAGCCTCGCTCTCTCTTTTCCAGAGTCCGAAAGCAGCCTCCTCTGCTTGTACTATTATAGCTCAGTTATGCTAGAGCAGGGGTGTCAAACTCAATTTCATTGAGATCTGCATCAGGGTTGTGCTTGACCTTGGGGGCCAGGGGGCATGGCCATGGTGGGCGTGGCCTGCTTGACGTCAGTCATTGAGGCTCTGTTTTCAGCTGCGATGGCCTCCTGCAGCCTTTTGCCAGTGAAAACAGAGCTCCATTTTCACTGGCAGAGGGCTGCAGGAGGCCATCGCAGGTGAAAACAGGGCCCGGGA
The DNA here is from genome assembly GCF_051295495.1 of Thamnophis sirtalis. NCBI lineage: Eukaryota > Metazoa > Chordata > Lepidosauria > Squamata > Natricidae > Thamnophis > Thamnophis sirtalis. Next base: position 139,112,982 of record NW_028261385.1, on the reverse strand, counting down.
GGCCCGCGTGTGGCCCTCCTGAGTTCTGTTTTTGCTGGCACAGACACTGTGGGCCAGTCCTTCGCTGTTTCCAGGGTTGGCCATGGGCCACATCTAAGCATCCTGCGGGGCTGCATCCAGGCTGCGGTCCTTGAGTTTGACACCCCTGTGCTAGAGAATAATAGTGAGCAGTGCTAATAATAATGGCCTGCTTGATATATCTGTACTCACTATCTGAGAATCTGAAGTATTTGAAAGCTTCGTCAAAAATCCCTACTCAGCAACAAAGATGAAGGGGATTATATCAAGTTTCACTCTTTTCTAGATAGGGGTTTAGGACTATGAAAACAGAAGAAGCTGCTGCCTATGTGAAATTTCACATGCGTTAACTCCAGCTTCAGCACTTGCACACCTAGCATATATTATGTATTATTCACACTGTTCTGCCTTTTCACAGGTAAGAGAGGGAGAGAAGAGACCACTTCTACAAAGCTGACTCTAGATTGCAAGGAAAAGACTATCAGATCTAGATTGCAAATATTCAGACAGCCATGAGATTGTAACAATGGCTGAATATCCTACATGAGGGTGCACAAGAATTGCACTTAGCCATGGAGTAGCATCTTAGAGGTTGTGCAAATAAAAGGAACCTAGGATCAGATTCAGAGGTGGGATTCAACCGGTTCGCACCTATTCGGGAGAACCGGTTGTTAACTTTCTAAGCAGTTGGGAGAATTGGTTGTTGGAAGAAATCTCCTTTTGGTTTTTTCCCACTCTATAGGGCTAATCCTGTAAGGGAGGCAGGAAGGAGACATTCTGGTGTTGTTTCTAGCCTAATCTTTATTGCCCTGCTCACAGAAACTGCCTCTCCGGTTAACCCTTATTACATTGTAACAGCTAAGCAAAGTGCCCATCGATGTGAGTGACATTGAGTTGGCCATGCCCACCCAATCACATGACCACCGAACCATGCCTAACCAGCTGGTCATTAGGGCAGAGAACCAGTTGTTAAGTTTTTTGAATCCCACCAATGATCGGATTGGTTGGTTTAAATTTTCCAGAAGCATTACAATTGGGTTGTAACATTTGGAGAGGTTTGGGAAAGACCACCCAACAGTTTGGGTGTGACAAGCCTTCAAAACCAGATTTTTGTTTCAGGGCATCTTACTTACGACAGACTGAAGTGGGACAAAATTATAATGTTGAGTGAAACATAAACAATAAAATGCATCATATTAAAAGCATAAAACAAGAGAAGAAAACAGGGAGAAAATGAAGAAGAAAGCAGCAGTCAAAATAAAACAGTTTATGATGGCAACATACCATGTTTCCCCAAAAATAAGACAGGGTCTTATTTTCTTTTGACCCCTGAAATAAGCACTTGGCCTTATTTTTGGGGAGGTCTTATTATTTTTTAGGTGCAGGAGGCCCCTTAACCTTGGCCTTCTCTGATCCAGTAAGCCGTAAGTTCTGTCTCTGTTTCTGACACACTCTTGCTCTTTTTGTGACCGCCACGAAGAGAAGGGGTGCGGTAGCTACGATTTGTGGGAGCAGCTTCCATGAGGCCATTCCATGTGAATGTGGGGCGCGTTCCCCCTCCTCCTGGAAATGGCATGGACCAGCTGCACATGTGTTTAAATATTTAAATATTTTAAGGGAGGGCTTATTTTCAGGGGAGGGTTTATTTTAGCCCATGCGCTCAAAAGCCAGATTGGGCTTATTATCTGGGGAAGTCTTATTTTTGAGGAAACAGGGTATTATAAGTCAACATCCTATTAAAATGCCTGGGAAAATAAATTCTTCTTTGTCTGGCATTGAAAATGCAGGGGTCCTTGGTGCTCTCTGGGCTTGACTGTTTTCTTGCATATGTTTCATTACCCAACTAGATGACATCATCAGTACTAGAAGGGAGCGAGATTTGTTATATACAAGTTGCTTGCCCTGTCAGTATATTTTTTTTATTAAAAGTTTTTTAAAAAGTTTTACAAATATATACCTCCCCTCCCCCCTGAACCTCCCAGAGCAAATACAGGGTATAAACATTAACATCCATATTCTAAAATAAGCTAACAGACTTCAGCATCATCCCTCACTTGTACTTTAACTCCCCCTTTTGTAAAGCTAACTTTAAACAAGTTGTATCATTCCTTGCTCATTCACTCATAAGCCATCTGGAATTTCTTAGCCCCATATTTATTCTGAATAAAGTCAATCCATCTTCTCCATTCCAGCTTATATGTCTCATCTGAATGGCCCTTAAGATATGCTGATATTTTAGCCATCTCTGCTAAATTTGTTGCTTTTAATGTCCGTTCTTGAATCTTGCCCTGTCAGTATTGATGGGAATGTTCTAAGCAGTTTTGGAAAATGCAGTAACAATTAGTTCAAAGCACTGGGGAAGTCGGTCCTGGAGACATGGGCCTGAAAGAGATCTGCCTACAGCTAGTAGCTGCTAGCTGTACCTCATCAGGGTATTTGAAGCTGAACTCATGTCTCATGATATGGCACTTTATGATAACGGCATCAGTTTCCTTCCCACGCTGTGAGCTGGAAGCCAGTGAAGGTTATAGAAAAGAGATGTTACACATTCATAATCTCTATTCCAGTCACGGTGTTGATACTGAATGTTGTGCTTACTGAAAACAGACAGACAGTCTCCAAGGGCAGTCCCACACAAACAATGCATGGTGATAATCTATAAAAGAAATGATCAGGGCATGGATTTCTGTCATAAAACTAACTCTCTATAACTTGTATACCAGTTCTATCTGGTAAAAGATTTTTGCAAGCTACAAATGCTCGGTGTTAAAAATGAAGGTTCCTCCAAAAGCCATGAACTTGGCCATTTAGGGATTGAAACCCTAACCAGAACTGATTGGGCACGTGGCTAGATAAACCATCCATTAATGGAACTTCTGTCTTTTCTCTCCATTGAACTTCAACCTGTTGACCCTCCTCTAGTCCATTACTGGGGACAGTAAGTCTGTGCAAAGAATACCTGATTTGATTCAAATTGGATATTTAAGAATAAAAGATGCCATGATTTGATTTGAGGGCAAGCTGATTCAATTCAAACCATTTTGAGATTCGATTTGTAAAAAGATTTGTCCTTAGGGCTGACATGGGGAAGCCTCGAAGTGCTGAGAGCTCCTTCAATTTGTGGCAGAATAAGATGGGAGACTGTTTAGTCGATATTAATGCAATGAGGTTTTAGCTAGCCATTTGCAAGGGTTTTGGCCCTTTTAAGGATAGCATAGCAAAGCTAGGGAACGGTCAGTGCAATAGCGTCCAAAATTGTTCAGTAAAAATTTGAAGTTTTAATGGGTTTTTTAAAAAAAACCTTTTAATGGTTTTTGCCATTTTTACTGCTTTTATTGTTTTGAATTGTTTTTAAAATTTAAATTGTGGTGTATGTTTTGAGTTGTGAGCCACCCAGAATCGTTTGCTGAGATGGGCAGCAAGAGAAATAAAATAAACAAATAGGTCCAAACTAATAGGGCAGATGTCCTAGTCCAAAATTTAAAAAACCATTTAAAAATCAAGCTGTTGCTTTTTCACTTGCTTTTCTGGAGAGTCAGAGTTGGTACAATACTGAAGAATTTCATTGCCCCCTTTGAGACGCTACCTACGATTGCTAGAATTTCTGAAATGGCTGGAGAATTGACATAGCTGATTGAAAAACTTGCCTCACTGGGAAAGGCCCCCTCAATTAAGAACTGAGGTGGCGCAGTGGTTAAATGCAGCACTGCAGGTTACTTCAGCTGACTGCAGTTCTGCAGTTCGGCTGTTCAAATCTCACCGGCTCAGGGTTGACTCAGCCTTCCATCCTTCCGAGGTGGGTAAAATGAGGACCCGGATTGCTGTTGGGGGCAATATGCTGACTCTGTAAAGCGCTTAGAGAGGGCTGAAAGTCCTATGAAGCGGTATATAAGTCTAACTGCTATTGCTATTGCTACCAATAGGAGTCCCAGGCTCCTCTATAGGTGATCCTCAGGTTATGACCACACTTGAAACCAGAATTTCCATTGCTAAGCAAGGCGGTTGTTTGAATGAGTTGCACCTGATTTTGTGACTTTTGGGGCACAGTTGTTAAATGAATCATGCAGTTGTTAAGCAAATCTGGCTTCACCCATTGTTTGCCAGACACCAGGTAGGAAGTTTGCCAATGGCGACCGCAGGACACCAAGATATCATAAGTACCTACCAGTTGCCAATCATCTGAATTTTGATTGCGTGTCCATGGGGATACTGCAATGGTCATGAGTGTGTGAACTGGCCATTGGTTTTCAGTGCCATTGTTGCAACTTCAAATGGTTGCTAAAAGAAGATTGAGGATTACCTGTAGCCACAGATTGCCTTCTACTTGTTTCTGGATTGACAGGAAGGTTGGCATAGATCCCTGTCAAATTTTGTCCTTCTGAGAAAAATGGTTTCAGCAGTGGTGGGACTGAATAGTGCCAGCATTGAGTCTTCTGTCAGAATTTAGCTTAGTTAGCAAAGGCAACAGAAGCAGTAGTGTGGTGAAACACAATGACCCAGAGATAGAAGCTGGCATAAAACCAGTTGAATTCATGGCCTTGTCACTTATATTCTTAAATATAGTAAATCTTTAAGCCAGTACTCATTTCTATTAGTCTAGCATTTATTTCCTCATGGTGTGAGACTAATATTTGTGCCAATCATACCAAATTGGCAGTCCATTGTGACCCAAGACTATATAAATGAACTGATCAGCCTTTTTACTATGCAACCAGCCAAGCTGAATTCCCAGTTTTGTTATCACACCAGGATAAAAGCAAACAAGCCTCATTTTGATTTAGTAATAATGTATGACTCCCGTTGAAGTGTAATTTCATCACAAACAATGCCTTTCTGAAGTAAACTAATGCAGGACAAGTTTGTAGGACCTTGAGGATATTATGGGCTGTCACTTCTCATCCATCTCACGGACATCTCCACATCTAAAATCATAGGGATTTCCTCTGAAGTCGAAGTTGTCAGAATAAAATGGTCTGGACAGATGTAAAGCTTGTTTTCAATTTCATGCTCCAGAACATATTTCACAGGGTTTTTGAACTAGAACCGAAAAAAATCAAAACCGCTCAGGACCAAGATTGAGAAGAACAGCTTTACTTTCTCTTAGGAACAGCAGCTTGTCAGCTGTAAGGAATTTGTATGATTTCCAAAGACTTGCTGAAAGAAAAATATGAATAAAACAATTAAGATTGCCTGCTCCTGCGCTCTCCCTCCCGCATAGCTTGTTTAATTATTCAGCCTATACATACATACATACATACATACATACATACATACATACATACATACATACACATACATACACACACACACACACACACAGAGAGAGAGAGAGAGAGAGAGAGAGAGAGAGAGAGAGAGAGAGAGAGAGAGAGAGAGAGAGAGAGAGAGAGAGAGCACTTAATTTCATTGGTTTGATTTGTTTTACAAGGACTTTTCAAGAATAACGTGGTGTTTTTAAAAAAGGAAACAGGCGGTTTATAGGGAGAGCTAACTATGTCAATCTCATTACATCCATTGGAAAAATGGATGCCAAGATTGCCACTTGGGAAATACCAGGTTCTTTGCAGAAATGAAAAAAACATGGGTTGATATATGCCAAAAAGGCTGAAGCTTCTTTTCCTTGTTTTTCTCAAAATGAATGCCCCCAAAATTTCCTATGTTCAAGTCATTTTCATTATTAATTTAAAGAATTCAGCAAATAACCAGAGCTATTAAATCTGAAGTTATTGCTAATATACTTAAGAGACCTTGTATCTTTAAACAGTGCCAAATAAAATGGGCAGGATACATTGTAGGATAATAGGTGAACACAGAAAATGTATGATGATTGTCCTACAATTACTGTATACTGGTCTACTTGGGTGACTTCTGAAAAAAGGGTAGACTATGAAAATGTATTGCTCCCAGCTCGAACACTACAGCAATCAACCAAAAGAAATATACAAATCTGCTGAAATCATTGCTTTGGATATTAACACTATCCAGATGGATACAACAATAAAGTGGAAACATATAAAAGGTACAGGTTCCCCTCGCACATATGTGCTAGTCATTTCCAACTCTAGGGGGCGGTGCTCATCTCCATTTCAAAGCCGAAGAGCCAGCGCTGTCCAAAGACGTCTCCGTGGTCATGTAGCCAGCATGACTAAATGCCAAAGGTACATGGAACACTGTTATCTTCCCGCCAAAGGTGGTTCCTATTTTTTTCTAGTTGCATTTTTATATGCTTTTCTATTTTCTTCCGACATTCTGCCACTAGATGGATTAGTATAGACTGAAGATTTTATTAGTAACTGTCATTTTAAAGAAAGAGCACCCATTAGCAAGTGTTCTTATTAATGTCACTAATAAGCGAATTAATAAATTAATAACTTATTAACACATTGATAAGATTCATTCATTTATTCAATGTCTTTATCCAGCCAACTCAGCCAAGTGAAGATAGGGCAGTGTTTCTCAACCTTAGCAAAAGATGTGGACTTCATCTCCCACCATTTCTTATACAGCACACTAATTGGGGAATTCTGGGAGTTGAAGTCTATACAGGTTTCAGGTTTCAGGTTTCGTTTTATTTATATGCCCCCCTATTCCCAGCGGGACTCAGGGCGGCTCACAAACCCAAGAGGGGAAGGGAAACACAAGAACTACAAATACAAGCATTTAAAATAACCAACAGACACACAATCGAGAGGGGAAGGGAACTCATCAACCCCAGGCCTGCCGACACAGCTAGGTTTTAACGGCTTTTCGGAAGGCCTGGAGAGAGGTGAGGGTCCGAATCTCCGCGGGGAGTTCGTTCCAAAGGGCCGGAGCTGCAACAGAGAAGGCCCTCCCCCGGGTAGTAGCCAGATGGCATTGGCTGGTAGACAGAACCTGGAGGAGGCCAACCCTGTGTGATCTAATGGGTCTTTGGGAGGTAATTGGCAGCAGGCGGTCTCTCAAGTACCCAGGTCCAATACCATGAAGACATTTTAAGCTGCTAAGATTGAGAAATACTGAGGTGGAATAAAGTTAGAAGTGGGGATGGCATATACGTGGGCATCAGGTTCATATCCTTTTGATACAACAAAAGATCTCAATTGATTTAGTCAGTAAAAAAACATAAAGTGTTCCTCTGCTTGGGTCTGACTTGGGTGGATTTCATGGATACTTCTAGATAGTTTTTGTGATAGGAACATAGAAGTAATTTGCCTTTTTCTGGATTGTTGTTTGTTCATTCATTCTTCCCAGTCAAGCTTAGACCCTACAACTCCTCCACCATCTCCCATTCAAGTAGTAACCTTATCTAACTTCTTCAAGATCCCCGACTTTCAGCAAACCCCCATCAATTTAACTCTGTGACTAAGAATGCCTTTCCCTTTTGAGGCTGTTCAAACAGAGATACATAAAGAATATTTTTTAAAAAAAAAAATACAGAAGTCATTGTACAGGCTGCCATAATTTACGTTTTGTTAATATTTGTTTTGGTAGGACTACTAGATCTTTTTATGACATACCAAGTTAGAAAACACACCTAAACGTTCATAATCTAATCAGACATGGACATTTAGGTGGTTTGAAAAGTACAAACCTGGCCATTGTGTGCTTGTGAAAGAATTACGAGCTGTGGTTTTCCTCCACAAAGCAAAAGGCTATCTTCCTTCACTCAGGTTTTCCCACCAGATAAACAAACAATCAATCACCAGAACAGGATTGTCCATTTTTTTAAAAAAAGAAAAAAGAGAAGAAATTTCTTTCACAAAATTTATACTTCTTTGAATCCAGGAAGTAAAGTAACCACATCCAGCAGAATTTCTCCATCGCATTATTCTTCCTTGAAGCCAAATGGAGTTTCCATTTGGGTAAAAACCTGCTAATTTGTACACAACAATGTGTTTCCAAAAGATAACTTTGGGGAGATCTGACAGCTAGGCTTTTTGGAAAAGTGAAATGGTTTCAAATAGATTTCCAACGACTTTAAACAGAAAGGTACACTTTTGTACTGGGTGCTAATGTTTTTGTTACAGAATATAGCTTCAGCATTATTTTTAAAAGTTTAGTAAAGGTAAAGATTCCCCTCGCACATATGTGCTAGTTGTTCCCGACTCTAGGGAGCAGTGCTCATCTCCGTTTCAAAGCCAAAGAGCCAGCGCTGTCCAAAGATGTCTCCATGGTCATGTGGCCCGCAAGGCGAGCACCAAAGGCACACAAAACGCTGGTACCTTCCCACCAAAGGTGGTCCCTATTTTTCTACTTGCATTTTTACATGCTTTCAAACTGCTAGGTTGGCAGAAGCTGGGACAAGTAACAGGAGCTCACTCCATTACGTGGTGCTAGGGATTCGAACCACCAAACTGCTGATCTTTCTGATCAACAAGCTCAGCATCTTAGCCACTGAGCCACCGTGTCTCTTAGAAGTTTACTAGAGTTTTATAATTTGCAATAGTAGCAAATATCTGTAGCTCGGGTATAGGATGAGGATGAAGGTTTGTTCTCTGAGCTTGTGGATTGGTTTCTGAATGTTTTGTTACCGGGCTAAGTAACATCTTCAATGGAGTTTAGAGTGTGGGAAGTTATCATCCAGCCCTCTCCCAGAAAAATGAAATATCCTAGGAAATATTGAAAATGCAGAATATTTCCGCCTTCTGCCAATTACCTCCCTGCGTCCCATCAGATCGCATAGAGTTGGCCTCCTCCGTATTCCATCCGCCAGTCAGTGCCGACTGGCGACTACTTGGAGGAGAGCCTTCTCTGTTGCGGCTCTGATACTATGGAACAATCTCCCTGTGGAGATTCATACCCTCACCACCGTCCAGGCCTTCCGCACAGCCCTCAAGAACTGGCTAGCCCGTCAGGCCTGGGGATAAGTTTACTTTTACCCCTCCCGAATGCTGAGTGAATGTTGAGTTTTACTGTTTAATTTACTTTTGTTCACATTTCTTTTGTATTGTCCTACACTCCCCTTCCTTCTTGATTGTAAGCCGCCCTGAGTCCCCTCAGGGAAAAGGGCGGCCTATAAATGTCCAATAAATACCAAAAATACCAAAATTTCTCTGGATATGAAAAGAAACATGTTTTAAAAGATAGAATAGTTGCCTGTAGCTTCCTGCCCATCCCCACTTTGTCAATGGGCCATTGAGAAGGCCAGGCTAGTCTACTTTTCATAATAAAGACTTCTCCACTGCAGCCCCAGGGGGGATGGAGTAAAGGCATGATAATGTTGGCCCTTTACTCAACTGACCACATGGCATCTGAGAACTCATCCATACCTGGATTCAAAACACAGCCCAGAGAGTTGCCCCTGCATGGCCCCATGGGAGTCTGACAACCAATCAGAATACATTTCTTACACAGGAACAGGAAACAGAGAGGTGGGACTGAACAGGTTATAAAAAGCCTAGCAAGCCCCTCCCTCAGCCCTTCTCTTCTTCTCCACCAACATTGAAGCATGTGATCACCTTTTCTGTTCAGGGCTCAAGCCACGTGGCCCTGTCCACCATTAAAACCATCTTTCCAAGCAGCCTCCATGTCTCCAGTGTCTTTTTCCCCACTTGGAGCTGAACCCAGAAGGACATTTCTTCCAATAGCAACAATTTTATGCTGACATGATCTAGCAGAAAGGGAAAAACTAAAAATGAATTGTTAGTGAATGGAAAAAAAAGAAGGTTGTGGTCAATAAACATGCAGTGTTTGTATTTGTTGTCTAATGAGATCCTTTTTACTAAATACTTTGGTAATTTTTATTTTACAGTGACAGCAACCTACAATTTGTATATCTATCTCTCATCCACCAAAAAATGTGCAGCAAAAATCTAAAATATTAAAACTGGGGTTTTTGGATTGAAATCCTAAGTACACTGATTTGAAAACACAGCTCTCTTTTAACTGAGGTTCATACATTTGCACTTGAGATAACCAAGAGTCATGTGTCAGCAATGTTGCCTGCCATACATTGTATGTTATCAGAGCCTGATAGTACGATATAGCCAAATCTTTAAAATTAGCAATTCTGCTGGGAGTTGTTTGCCAATTTCGCTGCTGTCTGAAACAAATGGTTCCGTATTATGTCCCCCTTTTTAAAAAAGCTTGCATGCTGCTGGTGCTGAGGATTTATCTTGCTTCCTTAATACTGATGTATAATTAAATTAGATACGTAACAGATGGAAGGAACTTAAGTCTGTTAGTGGCAGAAGGTAGGCATGCATGCTAATGAGAAATCACAGGAGCATTCGGTGGCAGGGAAGTGATCTGCCGACATTGTATATCCAGGAATTCAATGATTTCCTTATTGTTAAGGAAATTGTGAAGCATATTCAGATAGGTTTTGATGTACCTTACACATGTTACCCATGCCTTGTAAGAGGAAGGCCCAAGAAGGTTGAGTATTTTGTTGTTCCGGACTTTGTCAATGCTTATACAATGGTTCATACAAGACAGTCTCTTCACTTATTTCATTTCAGTCCCGAATTTTTGATGGCATATCATAAAAAAAAAAAAATAGTCCTGTGTTGTGGTTAAGATGAAGGAACTGGGGAAGTATGAAAAATTTACTGTATGACTCTTGGCCACCTCTTTTCTCTTAATCCAACTTGCTTGAAAAAGTAACCAGGTTAACAAAAGTTAGCAACATTAGCAGTTAGACCTACATACATACATACATACATACATACATACATACATACATACATACATACATACATATGTTATATTTGTGCTGATAAATAAATAAAGGGAGACTAGTATAGATCTATTTCAAGCTATTTAGCTCTCATCAGCTAGCTTGAAATAGATCTATACTAGTCTCCCTTTATTTATTTATCAGCACAAATATAACAAACGTAACAAAAAGGCAACAGTAAAAAATATTGGGTTTCTGTCTGGATGGTCTCTTGTGACGAGCCGAAGGACAGAGAATGGAAGTAGTGACCTTCCTCCCATATTTGGGCATACCAGGTTGTGACTTATGTGTGTGTGTGTGTGTGTGTGTGTGTGTGTGTGTGTGTGTGTGTGTTATATTTATGCTGATAAATAAATAAAGGGAGACTAGTATAGATCTATTTCAAGCTATTTACCTTGAATCGAACCTGTGCTCTATTGCCTCTAAGGCAGATGTGTTAACCATTGAGCTACAGGGCTTGACTCCTTATCAGCCAGGCCAGGGGGAAAGGTATATATTTAAAGTCACAACCCCTGGTATGCCCAAATATGGGAGGAAGGTCACACTTCCATTCTCTGTCCTTTGGCTCGTCACAAGAGACCATCCAGACAGATATATTGGGTTTCTGTCTGGATGGTCTCTTGGCACTAGAATTATGATTTGTCTAGGAAGGAAGAAGAGGAGGAGGAGGAGGAGGAGGAGGAGGAGGAGGAGGAGGAGGAGGAGGAGGAGGAGGAGAAGGAGGAGGAGGAGGAGAGAAGAGTAGAGGAAAAAGGGGGAGGAGGATTTTGCATGACCTTTGTTTTCAGCTTTTTTTTTTCCTCAGTAGAATTTGTCTCACCACCTCTACTAATACTCAGTAAAAAGACCAACTGGAAAGGGAACCAAATAAAAATGTTTAATTCATATTTTTTTTATCAACTGTATTCATCAGCTCTGTAGATATTGACTCTGTCTCCCCACCTCCCCGTTCCCTTCCTGCAAATTTTCTCCTGGCAAACAGCAATCCTTCAACTTGCCAATGTAAATGGAACTGCAGTGAACTTTCAAAATAAAAATGTCATAACTACCAGCAGAAGAATAAACAAAGGACCCTCTACCTAGATCTGGGGCAACCTGGAACAACAGTTGGCCTTTTATTTCAGGAGAGCAGACAAAAGGAGCATTGCTTACTAATACCTTAAAGGAAAAAAATGTTAAGTTTTTGCTTATAAACTTCAATGGGATGTTGTTTAAAATAGGGCCAGAGTGGCGACAGACTACATGAATCATCTGGTATGTATGTATGTATGTATGTATGTATGTATGTATGTATATGTACGTACGTACATACATACATACATACATACATACATACATACATACATACATACATACATACATACATATATATATATATATATATATATATATATATATATATATATATGGTTATTCAGGTTTTCTCCCGCGTAAAATTGGAAGTGTCTTGCCGACGTTTCGACGAATCAGCTCAACGCCCGCACTGGCAGTTAAAAGGAAGAAACAGCCGAGATCTCACATTGCTCCTGGAAGCACGAAGCCTGAAGATGACGAATGAGACTTCGTCGAAACGTCGCCAAGACACCTCCAATTTTACGCGGGAGAAAACCCGAATAACCAAAGACCTACATACTAACACCCGCAAAAACCTCAGAAAATATATATAAGGAAAGATGGAATGTTTATATTTTTTAAAATTGAAAATAAATAAATAAAAAATTATTTTTAAAAAAGAATATATGTGTGTGTGTGTGTGTGTGTGTTTATTTGTGCTGATAAATAAATAAAGGGAGACTAGTATAGATCTATTTCAAGCTATTTAGCTCTCATCAGCTAGCCATACCCTTACTGGGATTTGAACCTGTGCTGTATTGCATCTTAGGCAAACGTCTTAGCCATTAAGCCACAGGTCTCCTCCTTATCAGCTGAATATATATATATAAATACACACACACACACACACATATACTTACATATATACATACATATATACACACATTTATTATTAATACATATAATACACACACACACACATATATTATTAATATGTTCAGTTCCTCCCTCTTCTACTTTTCCTTCACATTTCAACAGGAGCACTGAGAGTGAAATGAATAGAACACCAGGGTTATGTATATAGAACAGCACCCAAGGCCCATGCTTAGAAAGTCCGTCTCTAGTGGCCTTACTCATCAGCCAAGTTTCAAAAAAATATATGGCTTCCTACGATCTGCTCGGAATGGTCCCTTTTCTAGAAGGGTTTAACATTTCAGAAGTACAGTATGTATGTACCATTAGTATCCCATAAGTTAAATGAGTATTATGGTATTACAGTTCAAGTACAAACAGAAATGCCAATTTCCAAGTCTTAATTGCAAAAGCTGTATAAATGCAGCGTGAGGTCATTTATTAATAAGGAAATAATTTGGCAAAATAATTTACTTTTATGGAAGCAAGCAAGCAATCCTTTTTCTTCTCCCAGCTTTAGCCTAAATCCTCACTGTTTCTTTTGGAATTTAAATGGTGGGGGGGATAATGCCATTTCTTTCCTATTCTGCTAAAGAGGCAGTTGAAATAAAGACCCTGAAGTACAGGGAAGAATGAAGTTACCTAGAGCTGAGAGAGAATGACTGGCCCAAGGCCATCCAAATGACTTTGTGACTAAGATAGGACTAGACCTTGTGGTCTCCCAGTTCGTAGCTTAGTGCCTTAGCCACTACACCAAACTAGTTCCCTTTACAATACAGTTGGTCCTCAACTTACAACAATTCGCTTAGTGAGTCTTTGAAGTTACAGTACGGGGCACTGAAAAAATGGACTTGTGTCCAGGTTTCACACTTATCACCGTTGCAGCATCCCTATGGCCACGTAATCAAAATTCGGATGTGCGACAACTTACTCACATTTATGATGGTTGCAGTGTCCCAGGGTCATGTGATCCCTCTTTTGTGACCTTCTGACAACTGCAGTGATTCACTTAACAACAGTGGCAAGAAAGGCAACGGGGAAGCCGCACCGTGTTGCTAATTTAATAATTGCAGTGATTCACTTAACAATCGAGGCAAGAAAAGTTGTAAAAGGGGGAAAGGCTCACTTAACAAATTTCTCACTGAGCAACATAAATTTTGGACTCAACTGCGGTTGTTAAGTCGTGGACTACCTGTAGTAGCATTGTTTAAAACAAAACATTACATTAAACCAAATTATGTTTGGTTCAAATGATGAACCTGTTTTGAGTCCGAGGTAGAAGAGTGGAAAGCAGGAGCAAGGCAAGATTACTGGCATGCTTTTATTTTTTAAATCCCTCTTTATAGAAAAGCAATAATAAAGACAATGAACAAAAGTGAATGGACATATTTTATTAGAAAAATCCTATTGGGGGGGGGGGGTCAGGCATGCCCACCTAGTGGTTTCTAAATCAATTTACATTTGGCATAGCAAAAAGTTTCCTCATCCAGCAGCTGCAGCACCCCTTCAATGTGCTTCAATAGGCCACCTCATCTTCGAGAGCAAGTTGGAAGCCACAGGGAAGCAGATGGCAAGAGAAGAGGAATTTAGAGGGCATGTTGGAGGCAGCAAAGGAAGGAACCTAGTTCCTTCTTTCTTTGGAAGATGGCTGTTCATCCCCACCAGAAAAACTCTTCATTAGATCCTCATTTTTTTCTTTTGTAGATGAAAGTGGAATGTCATAGCAAACATTCATGATGACTAGCAAAACAATAATCACTGCTAAAGCTCTGAAATACTTCCTTGGAATAACAATAGGAGAAAATGCTGCAGTTCAAACTGATTAAAACTGTGTGTGTGTGTGTGTGTGTGTGTGTGTGTGTGTGTGTGTGTGAGAGAGAGAGAGAGAGAGAGAGAGAGAGAGAGAGAGAGAGAGAGAGAATAAGTGTACATATTTGTGTGACCCCAATACAATAGGCTTTTAGTGAGAAATGCTTCAGAAATAAAATCAACTTTGAAGTCAGTCTGTTACCATAACAATTATGATTGCTTAGAACAATGCAAGAACATCTTTAAAAACAAAACCCCAGAGCCAATTTGCTAGCAAATTAAATTTTACTTCTGACATTCTCTCCACAAATCTCATGACCCTTTACAATCTAATCCGGTCACTACTAAATGCATAAGTCCGCCCTACTTTGAACCATTAGTAAAGGCCTGTCCTGATCCAGATTTTTTTTCCATTATGAACATGAAGCAAATGCTTAAGCTTTGTTATCAGCTTTGCCATGAATTACTCTGTTGATGATTTATTTTCAATGCTCCAATTCCTTTCGTGAAAAAAAATAGGAATAATAAGGTGTGATTGTTGATGTTTCACAAAGTCTCATCTTTCGCACGTTGAGTTCCCCTTCTATTGTCATTTCCTCCTGGCTTTTCAAAAATAATTTGTACCTCCGATAAAGTTCTCAGGATGGTGCCGGGCCAGTATTCATCTGTAAGTGTGAGTTTTCTGTTAAAAGAACAATAGGTGCCTCTTTATTCTGCCCTTGTGTGGTATGACTAATCCAAAACTGAGCTTCAGCTGAACTTTTTATAAAGCAGGAAATGCAACAATCAGGCTAATATACGACGTTTCCATTTCGAGGCTAAATAGACTGAACGGCACATGTACCGAGGAACCACTGAAAAAGCTTACATTTCACAGGTCTGATTTAAGAGACCTTTGCTTATTGACAAGTAAACTCTAGGCAGCTTACAATCATAACACTGTAAAAACGTAATAGCCACCAGCCTATTAACAAGAGTTTTGAAGGAATGGGACATTCCCACGGCTGAAATCAGCATCATTTGTAAAGTCAACACTGAGGTCTCTGGCTCTTAGAAGGGATCACACTTGTTTATTTAAAAATATTGCGGCTTGACAGCGGCCACAGAGTTTTCAAGATTCAGCATAGGAACATGGAAGCAGCACTGGTCAAGACCATCTACTGCAGGGGTGTCAAATTGGATTTCTTCGAGGGCCACATCAGTATCGTAGTTCTCTTCCATGGGTGGGGCATGGGGAGTTGCGTATGCCCCCTCCCTGCACCCTGTTTTCAGCCTGGACGGCTTCCTGCACAGTGGTGGGTTTCAAAAATTGTTGGAACCTACTCTGTGGGTGTGGCCTCCTTTGTGGGAGTGGCTTGCCACCCACACGACCGGATGGGAGTGGCTTGCTGCCCATGTGACTGGATGGGAGTGGCTTGCTGCCCATGTGACCGGATATGAAATTATGAATTAGTACTTAGGTCGGTCCAAGTAGCTATTCAGAAGTTAGTGGTTAGAAGCAATCGTAAAGCAAGATATAGAATTAAAACCAGAAATATTTTCTTGGCTATTTGAAAGGAATTATAATATATATTTAATTTTACACATGTTAGCAGCTGCTGGAATTGTGTCAGTGGAAAAACAGAGATATATAAATGAATAAATATTACAATGTACAGGAATAAATAAATTGACAATTAAAATCAAGAAGGCTTTGAATGCTTTTTCACGTGGGATTGGTTTTAGCAATTGCCAACTAACGGAAACAGAAATTAGAAATCCAAAAGTATGAAAGAAAACACCAATTATGTAAGGAAAGGTCCCAAAAATGTATAAGGAAATATTACTAGATCATTATTAATGCGTAGATAACTGCGGGACATTACACACCCACCAGTGGTGGGTTTCAAAAATTTTTGGAACCTCTTCTGTAGGTGTGGCCTGCTTTCCGGGTCCACTGGGAGAACCTCTTCTAACCGGTTCGGTAGATTTGACGAACCGAATCGGTGCGAACTGGTAGGAACCCACCTCTGCTCCTGCAGCACCCTGCACCCTGTTTTGGTCGGCAGAGTGCTTCAGGAGGCCATCCAGGCTGAAAATGGGGTATGAGGGCACATGTGCCCCCCCCTGGTGCACTATAGGCTGGTCCTTTGCTATTTCCAGGCCGACTCCATGGGCCAGATTTAAGCACCCAGTGGGCCAGTTTTGGCCCATAAGCCTTGAGTTTGACACCCCTGATCTGTATTTGATTCCAAGCTTGTGAAAACCACAAAATATGACTAAGCTTCTCCTTTCTTGACAGATGCTTTTGTAAATGCTAATCCCAGATGTAGCCTAGGCTACTGACAGATGTCCCCAATAATTCTATTGTTGCATCTTTACAATATGTAGCACGATACAGGCATATGGCAGTGTTGCTGCTACAATATAGGGGCCCTGAGCCAGTCCTGTCATTCTGTATTTTACAGAGCAATATGTTTGGGCACTGGAGTACACTGATAATTGCCCCGCCCATGGCCCAGAGCTTCCAAAGCGGAGTCACGATAGGTACATGTTCAGATTAAAGGCTTGGTTTTCATTAATCAATTAAGTAGTTGAAAGCTCTGAGTAAGCAGCTGACAAGAAAGGATTTGAAATGGATGTGATGAGTCAATTCCCTTTTCGTAGTTGGATCCCAGTATGCACAATTTTGTTTTTCCTTCCCATATCTTCCCTTCCCGTCTATTTCTCCCCATTTAGCCTTTTTCAAAATCCAATTGTTCTTATGTAGTTTTTTTCCCCCACTTCAGTTCTTGTTGCACAGTAGTTTTCAGGTTGACACTTTTTGAAACGCAACGGTAGCTTCTTACGCTTAATAAATCATAACAAATTCCATCCTTGGAGTCACGACGCTCTAAATTTACCAGATGTGATGATGTGTTTGCCGGACAAAATGTTAAATAATTCTTCTTAGAAGAGGTTATTGGGTGGTAAATGACTTGCGTCAGGGGTTTATTATCCAAATTATACAGTAATGTACGTTGTTGCCGAGGTGGCGCAGTGGTGAAATGCAGCACTGCAGGCTACTTCAGCTGACTGCAGTTCTGCAGTTCGGCTGTTCAAATCTCACCGGCTCAGGGTTGACTCAGCCTTCCATCCTTCCGAGGTGGGTAAAATGAGGACCCGGATTGTTGTTGAGGGCAATATGCTGACTCTGTAAACCGCTTAGAGAGGGCTGAAAGCCCTATGAAGCGGTAGATAAGTCTAACTGCTATTGCTATTGCTATTGTTGCCCTGCTGAAAGGAATATTCAAAGCAGGTTTTTGCTCTTTCAAATAATGCTGTTCCGTATCCCTCCAGGGGGTTGAATGATGCTTTACCATCTCTGTTAGGCAGGGCTGTCAAACTGGCAGCCCACGGAATGGATGCATCAGGCGCTGGCCACACACATGCCCGGTTTAGTGAAGGAGAAAAAAGTCAGGACACGTCACACGACGCTGTTGTGATGACGCGAGTTCGACACCCCTGCTGCTAGGCTTAAGGAAGACTTGTAACTAACTATTTTCTAGCTACTTGTGCAATAAGATTTGGTGCCGGGGGGGGGGGGGGACAGCTACATTTATTTATTTATTATTAAATTTATTAGCCACCCATTTCGCCACTTGAAGCTATGGCAGTCATAGAGCCGAGGTGGCGCAGTGCTTAAATGCAGCACTGCAGGCTACTTCAGCTGACTGCAGTTCTGCAGTTCGGCTGTTCAAATCTCACCGGCTCAGAGTTGAGTCAGCCTTCCGTCCTTCCGAGGTGGGCAAAATGAGGACCCGGATTGTTGTTGGGGGGCAATATGTTGACTCTGTAAACTGCTTAGAGAGGGCTGAAAGCCCTATGAAGCGGTATATAAGTCTAACTGCTATTGCTATTGCTATAAAATGGCCTTGAAGTGTAATGTTGAATACACTCAAATAGAATAAAACAACAGAGTTGGAAGGGACCTTGGAGGTCTTCTAGTCCATCCCATATTTAGGCAGGAAACCCTACACCATTCCAGACAAATGGTTATCCAACGTCTTTTTAAAAACTTCCAGCGTTGGGGCATTCATAATTTCTGGAGGCAAGTTGTTCCACTGATTAATTGTTCTAACTATCAGGAAATTTCTCCTTAATTCTAAGTTGCTTCTCTCCCTAATCAGTTTCCATCCATTGCTTCTTGTCCTGCCCTCAGGTGCGTTGGAGAATGGCTTGACTGCCTCTTCTTTGTGGCAGCCCCTGAGATATTGGAACACTGCTATCATGTCTGCCCTAGTCCTTCTTTTCATTGAACTAGACCAGTGTTTCTCAACCTTGGCAACTTGAAGATGTCCGGACTTCAACTCCCAGAATTCCCCAGCCAGCATTCGCTGATTAAACCTCTGTTGAGCCGTGGTGATACAGTGGTTAGAATGCAGTACTGCAGGCTAACTCTGCCAACTGCCACCAGTTTGATCCTGACTGGCTCAAGGTTGACTCAGCCTTCCATCCTTCCAAGGTCGGTAAAAGGAAGACCCAGATTGTTGGGGGACAATAGGCTAACTCTGTAAACCACTTAGGGAAGTCTGTAAAGCACTGTGAAGCGGTATATAAGTTTAAGTGCTATTGCTATTGCTATTTAGAAATGGGGTTTCAGAAAATTTTGGGTTTTTTGTTACCCTGAGCAAAAAAAAATCAAACTGTAAGTAGCATCATAGGCTCTATGATTGATGTCTCAATTTCCATCTGCATAAATAGATTCTGAATTAAAGATGATTTATTTAGTGGGCAAACTTTGCTCTCTAATCCTAAGATGTATTGTGGCAAAGGATGCAAGAGGATTTAATTTAATCAAGTGCCCACCTCAGTCCTTGTCAGATAACTCAATGAATTGAAAGCCGTGTCCAGCATCCCTGCAATACGTAACCACAATGAAGCAAGAGAAAAGGGTTTTTTTTGGGGGGGGGGAATCCCTTTCTCCAAGTAAACAAAAAAAAAGGAAAAGCAAAGATTGTTAGTTAAAGGCAACAAGCCAATATGTTGACTGACCTACTTCTTCAGTGCTTCAGGAGTTCCCTTTAGATTAGCGTGGTATTAAAGTATATGGTGTGGCAGAATAAGAAAGTCTTCTTAAAAGGGGTTTTCTCTGGGGGCTAGAAGTTCACAGGTTAAAAAAAAGAGGGAGGGGGCTTTCTGTCAGAGAAATCCATCAAGAAATCCATCTCAAATGCATTTATTACTACACAAGCTGAAATATATCTTTGTAAAAAGCTTCTCGGTATTTCAATTTTTCCTTTATCAAGTCAGGAATACTAAATAAAGTGTGCCAGTAGATTTCCCTTAATGACTGCCTACGTAGTGAATGTTTGAAATTACGACCGGGCTGAAATACTAACTTTACAACCAGTTCTTGCATTTATGATCAATGCAGCATTCCCATAGTCACGCAATCACCTTTTGTATGTTTCCCAGATGGCTTTCTACAAACAGAATCAATTGAGAAGCTGGGAATATAATTGCAATTTGTGACGTCTCACATGAAGACCCTCAGCCATTCCCTTAATGACTATGGTAGAAATGAAGTCATAAGCCTATCCTCATCGTGTACCCCCAAAAAGAAGATCTCCCCAGATAATAAGCCCAATTGGGGCTTAATGTGCTAAAATAAGAACTCCCCCAAAAATAAGACCTCCCCAAAATATTTAAATGCACGGGCAACCAGTTCCTACCATTTCCTCTGGTTGGTTGCCATGCAAACAACATGAGGGGAGGGGAGGCTAAAGGGGGGCAAGGGAGGGGGAAACATGCCTCAAGCACCCCCTTACATAACGGCTGTTCCTGCAACCCTAGCCACTGTGCGCCTTCTGTCATGCTAATGGTTGCCACAAAAAGAGAACAAGCTCAGCAACGCCCAACACCACAGCAGCCATGAGGTGACCATGCTCGCTGCCATTTGTACCTCAAAAATAATAAGACCTCCCCAGTGGTGGGTTTCAAAAAAGTTTGGAACCTCTTCTGTAGGTGTGGCCTGCTTTCCGGGTCCACTGGTGGAACCTCTTCTAACCGGTTTGGTAGATTTGACGAACCGGTTCTACCGAATAGGTGCGAACTGGTAGGAACCCACCTCTGGACCTCCCCGAAAATAAGGCCAAGCATTTACTTCAGGGGTCAAAAGAAAATAAGACCCTGTCTTATTTTGAGGGAAACATGGTAATCTTTTGCTTAGCCCATGTTGCTTTGTCTTTTTCAATTGTGGTCGTTAAGCGAAGGCTACCTGCATCGGAGGAAAGTTTCGCCTTCTTAATAAAATGGGCAAGTCTGAAGAGATGCAGCCAGTCTCCTGATTTTTTAAATAAATCCGCTAATGAAAAGGTGGCTGTGTGTGTACCTCATTAGCCGCTGCTTGCGTAAACGACTCAAGGATCATCAGCCTTGATTGACAAGAAGCTTCTGTTAATCCCTCACCGTCATCTCTGACTGTCCTAATTAGGTCATTCCTAACCCAATTACTTAAACCACATTATTCTCTCCCCCCCCCCCCCGTCATTTGTAACCAGGAGGAGATATTCCTGCAGCAAAGGAAACTTCCTTCCCTTGCTGTCCTGATTCTCAGGAAGAGACACTAGATATAGCTGCAGCTGAAGATCTGGCTTTGATGAGAGAGGTGTCATTGCCAACAGGGATCTATTTCAAACAAAGAGGCAGGCTTCTGCTGAGGCAGGGAGAGGAGGCTTTCTCAGGTAGATGATGGGACCTCATGAGAGGAGAGCAAAAGCTGTCAGGGAAAGGAAAGAGATGTTATTGATATTTTCTGCTGCAGGTCCTAGAATAATCTGACTGCCTTTATTTACTCTCGATCCGTGATAGCAATAGCAATAGAAATAGCAGTTAGACTTATATACCGCTTCATAGGGCTTTCAGCCCTCTCTAAGCGGTTTACAGAGTCAGCATATTGCCCCCAACAACAATCCGGGTCCTCATTTCACCCACCTCGGAAGGATGGAAGGCTGAGTCAACCCTGAGCCGGTGAGATTTGAACAACCGAACTGCAGAACCGCAGTCAGCTGAAGTAGCCTGCAGTGCTGCATTTAACCACTGCGCCACCTCGGCTCCCTAAAGTGGAAGTGGATAAAGTGGGAAAGAACCTTCAAAAAGGAAAAACCCCATTAATAATTTATGCACAAGTAATCCTTGACTTACAACAGTTCATTTTAGTGACCATTCAAAGTTACAACAGTATGTAAAAAGTTACTTATGATCATTTTTCCCATTTACGGCCTCTCTAGCATCCTTATAGCCATGTGATCAAAATTCAGATACTTGGTAACTGGTTCATACTTTTAACTTTTGCCGTGTCCCGAGCAGAGCTGGCTGGAGAATTCTGGGAGTTGAAGTCCACAAGTCTTAAAGTTGCCAAGTTCGGGAACCACTGCCATAGAGCAAAGCTCATTTGCCACCCTGAAGCACAGGGGGCACCTCACTTCTCTTTGATATGGTCTTCACAGTAGGGAACCTCACTTCCTCTGCTTCCCTGAATGAGCTGCATGTGCCCAGAAGCCCCTTTGCTCAGCAAAATGAAGAGCAGCTTTTTAAATATATATATATATATATATATTTAAATGGGAGTTAAATGGTTAACTCCCTGCCTGGGAGGCAATAGAGCACAGGTTCGAATCCCAGTAAGGATATGGCTAGCTGATGAGAGCTAAATAGCTTGAAATAGATCTATACTAGTCTTCCTTTATTTATTTATCAGCACAAATAAAAACACAAATATAACAAAGGCAACAGTAAAAATATTGGGTTTCTGTCTGGATGGACTCTTGTGACGAGCCTAATGACAGAGAGTGGAAGTGTGACCTTCCTCCCACACTTGGGCATACCAGGGGTTGTGACTTTAAGTATATACCTCCCACCCTGGCTGGCTGATAAAAGGAGTCGTTCTCTGTAGCTCAAATGGTTAACTCCCTGCCTGGGAGGCAATAGAGCACAGGTTCGAATCCCAGTAAGGATATGGCTAGCTGATGAGAGCTAAATAGCTTGAAATAGATCTATACTAGTCTTCCTTTATTTATTTATCAGCACAAATAAAAACACACACACACACACACACACACACACACACACACACACACACACACACACACACACACACACACACACACACACACACACACACACACACATATATATATATATATATATATATATATATATATATATATATATATATATATATATATATATATATATATATTTCACAAGCCTTGGTAGAAAGCAAGCACCCCTTTGAGGATTTCCACATTTTTTTTTTAATGAAAGATCACTTGAGCCCGTCTGGGTTCATGAACACAAGACGTTGTATTTCTACAAGTGCAATTATTAATCCTTGGGCCATTCCTTACGATCTGCAGTGCGCAGGGATGACTCGAGGGAAGATCCGATGAAATTCACTGTGCCACCTTGGAGACCTCTTTTTCCCCTTTCTATTTTCATTCTCTCTCCTCCCCCCCCCCCCCGGTAAGCATTGGTTTATTTATAGAAATGCCTTGCTACTTCTTGGAAGCAGAAATAGCCCCAAAGTCGTCAGATGAAAAAAAAAGCCAATTTACTCGACAAAAAACATCCATTAAATTTATCACCCCTGGATGCTGCAAAATAATCAATTAGCATGCTTCACTTGGGAATGACTAATTGAACTGCCATGTATATAGGCAGCGGAGCCACTTGTGTAAGCTAAATATGAATACCTTTAGAAGGCAGGAAATGTGTTTTAGATAAATTGCTGAGCCTCACAGTTTCCCACCAAGCGCCAGTTCCCACATTCACCCTTCCCTCTGTTTGTCTTCACTGATCAAAATACCTTCTCTTTAAAGTTGACTCCCCCCCCCTCTTTGTTCACTTTTATTCAACTGTTGTATGGACGAATAACTTTGGGGGGGGGGGTGTGTGCAAATGATCCGACTGGGACAATGGCTGCAATTATTCCCTTTCAGTGTTACGGCCTCCCACTTTCTTGGAGGAAGCAAGCGTTTAAAGCAACACGACTGTCAGGGCCAGGTATAGCATAATCCAGGCATAGCTACCAGGCGGCATGAAAAATAGGATCTGAAATTTCCTAATCAAGGTTGAATTGGGAACATCTGTATACTAGGGAGCTGGGGATACTCCCATCAGTTCAGTGGGGACATCAATCTAAGGAATATTTATGTCAGTTCAAGGAGCACGTGGATCTTTTTCTGTAGGCAATTTGCCCAATTCATTCAGATAATGAGCAAATAAATAAATCTGGTTCTTCTGTTTGAATGGGAGAGGAAGCCATTATGGCATGCACTGAACTCCTGAACTCATAAGAAGCGAATGAGTCAGGGCCAAAATCTGCAACAAATCACATCCTCTCATAGAATATTTTATGGTTAACCATCTCTTCTTTTTCTTCACTTGCCCCCAGGTAGATCAATTATTCCTTACTACAAATCCCCCCCGCAAATCTACTGCAATGCCTACATAACACACACATACCGAAACACACAGCTACAGACAGAGAAAGGCATACATTCACGCATCTTTATTTTATGACTTTTATTGCCATATTTTATATAAGTGAATCTGGCTTCCTCATTGAGTTTGCTTACCAGAAGGTTGCAAAAAAGGGTCACATGACCCGGGATACTACAAGTGTCATAAATGTGAGTCAGTTATCAAGCAGTAGCTGGATACCCGTGCTTCATGACGAAACTTTGTGATTGGGCAATGCAGGAGAAATCTGGTTCACTCCAGTTCAATCCGTTGGCTCAGTGGTGGTCAGTGATTGAAACACATGAGGGAATATCGCTCCCGCCGCCTTGAGTCCGGAAGCAGTTCCATAGGTGGAAGGCATAGACATGTTGGTGAGGTACCAACGTTTAATACTGTAAGGGGCCCCAGACCGCTCCTGAAGGGAGTGGAACGTCTGCCAGTTTGAACTGAGATAATGGAATGTGAGGCAATTGGCAGTTGGAACAGAGTTCTTTTCAGGTGGGGAGAGGGAGTAAAACTCCTTAGCATCAGAGCGTGTTAATTACTGTATAAGTAATACTAATGATCTGATGGTCATTTCGAAAAATCCTTTCTTAGCGAGCACCTAGAAGCCAAGAGGAACATATGTGCCAAATTTCAAGTTTGTAGGCTTTACGGTTCTGGAGATTTCGTGATGAGTGAGTGGTATTTGGCTTTTATATATATAAATTCTGAAGGTAGATCACATGACGGGATGACATGGTGGGATGCTACCATGGTCATCAATGTGAAATATGATCATAAGTCATTTTTTTCAGTGTCATTGTAACTTCAAACAATCACTAAATGAAGTGTTGTAAGGCATGTCACTGGAATCGGCAGTGACCCAGGCCTGGCACGGCCCCGAACTGGTTCCCCCACTGACACCATAGACACCGCTATTTTGTTTTTTGCTTCTGCACATGTGCAGAACAATTTTTATTGCATTGTGCATGCACACACAGCGCACATCAAGCACACATGCACGGTGCAGCCACAAACATACTGGCAGTAGTGACTGCCAGAACCCCCACCTAGCAGAGGAGATTCGCTGAAATATTTGCCATTTCCTATAATATGCTCCATTGGAACATTAGGATGCAACCTTACAGAATTATCCTTCTTCAATAGCAATAGCAATAGCAATAGCAGTTAGACTTATATACCGCTTCATAGGGCTTTCAGCCCTCTCTAAGCGGTTTACAGAGTCAGCATATTGCCCCCAACAACAATCCGGGTCCTCATTTTACCCACCTCGGAAGGATGGAAGGCTGAGTCAACCCTGAGCCGGTGAGATTTGAACAGCCAAACTGCAGAACTGCAGTCAGCTGAAGTAGCCTGCAGTGCTGCATTTAACCACTGCGCCACCTCGGCTCTTCAGGCTTGAGAATCACACTGGATCCGAATTGGAGAGGGCAATGAAGAAATGAAAAAAAATTAGGTCCCATGAAGGTAGACTTTATGAAAATTTAGGACTAACTTGCTAACACTGAGAGGAGTTGGAGTCCTCCCTTGGCAGACGCCACCTTGCCAAATGACTTCTTACCATCCATAGCCTTATCAGAGGCTCTCCTCTTTTACAGCTATCCCTTTGGCAGGGAAACAGGTACCTGGACAAAAAGCAAGCCCAGCGTTTGGAATAAAAAAATAACGATCAATTACAAATAATCTGAGGGGGGGTCAATGGTGAAAAGAGTAAGGTTCTACATTTAGGCAAGAAAAACGAAATGCACAGGTACAGTATAGGTGGTACCTTGCTCAATAGTAGTAACTGTGAGAGGGATCTTAGAGTCCTAGTGGACAACCATTTAAATATGAGCCAGCAGTGTGCAGCAGCTGCCGAAAAAGCCAACACCGTTCTAGGCTGCATAAACAGAGGGATAGAATCAAGATCACGTGAAGTGTTAATACTACTTTATAATGCCTTGGTAAGGCCACACTTGGAATACCGCATTCAGTTTTGGTCGCCACGATGTAGAAAAGATGTGGAGACTCTAGAAAGAGTGCAGAGAAGATCAACAAAGATGATTAGGGTACTGGAGACTAAAACATATGAAGAATGGTTGCAGGAACTGGGTATGTCTAGTTTAATGAAAAGAAGGACCAGGGGAGACATGATAGCAGTCTTCCAATATCTCAGGGGTTGCCACAAAGAAGAGGAAGTCAAACTATTCTCCAAGACACCTGAGGGTAGAACAAGAAGCAATGGGTGGAAACTAATCCAGGAGAGAAGCAACTTAGAACTGAGGAGAAATTTCCTGACAGTTAGGACAATTAATCAGTGGAACAGAAGTTGCCTCCAGAAGTTGTGAATGCCCCAATGCTGGAAGTCTTTAAGAAGATGTTGGATAGCCATTTGTCTGAAACGGTATAGGGTTTCCTGCCTAGGCAGGGAGTTGGCTTAGAAGACCTCCAAGGTCCCTTCCAACTCCGCTATTGTATTGTATTGTATTGTATTGTATTGTATTGTATTGTATTGTATTGTATTGTATAAATAGAATGAGCAATGTTCAGGGCTCAATTGTGCCTGGATTGCTCAGGAGGCAGCAGTCAGGTTTAAGGGACAAACTAGCAGAAAAGATTGTAGGTAGAACTGTCCAGGATCCAGCCGCCTAGAGAAAGATTAGGGGACGCCAATTTCAATTGCAAATAACTCTGAGAGTGAGCACTGACTCTGATTAAATCTGTTGGGTTGACTGTCTCTTCAGTGCTGCTTGCTTGATTAATTAGCCGGAGCACTCTTGTCTCTGCCAGCTCTTAGCTTTAGCCACGCACTGCCTCTCCCAGTGTACCTAATCTTTGCTCTCCAAGGCTGCATGGAGGGAAGCGGTTCTAAACACTCTACATCTTCATCAGTTTCTGCTTCTACAAAGGCATTTCCTTTCCCTTTTTTCTCTGACAGGCAGCTAATATTCCAGATTCCCAATAGTACTAGTTCTGAAACTGTATCCACCTTCTCCTGATTGGGAAATTCTTCCTGAGTGGTCCTGATGGAAGTTATACATTCCATTTAGATACACGCATCAGAGATTTTTCAACAGCATCTGGTATCACTTCAGGACTCTTCCTTTTGCATTGCATAAACCCCCTGAGTTTTTACCAAATGATGAATGCCCTAGGAAGCTCTCCATAGCATGGCGTGTGTGTGTGTGTGTGTGTGTGTGTGTGTGTGTGTGTGTGTGTGTGTAAGCCTGCCCTTATTGATAAACGAATCCCTAACATGATGAATGACACCAGGCCCACACTCAGAAGGACCAGAAGCCAGACTGAACCTGCACCATCAGCCACTTTAAAACCCTCCTATCCTTACATGAAACACAAACCCCCAACCAATCAGAACACACCTCCACCCAATCAGAACACAGCCAAGCTCCCACACAATCGGCCCAAACCCCCACTGGCAGTTAAAAGGAAGAAACAGCCGAGATCTCACATTGCTCCTGGAAGCACGAAGCCTGAAGATGATGAATGAGACTTCGTCGAAACGTCGCCAAGACACCTCCAATTTTACGTGGGAGAAAACCGGAATAACCAAAGTTGTATGTATGTATGTATGTATGTATGTATGTATGTATGTATGTATGTATGTATATACATATATACATATATACATATATACATATATACATATATACATATATACATATATACATATATACATATATACATATATACATATATACATATATACATATATACATATATACATATATACATATATACATATATACATATATACATATATACATATATACATATATACATATATACATATATACATATATACATATATACATATATACATATATATATATATATATATATATATATACACACACACACACACACACACACATATATATTCATTTATATTCATATATATACATATATATATATATATATATCTTTGGTAAGGGTATGGCTAGCTGATGAGAGCTAAATAGCTTGAAATAGATCTATACTAGTCTCCCTTTATTTATTTATCAGCACAAATAAAAAAAACACAAATATAACAAAGGCAACAGTAAAAATATTGGGTTTCTGTCGTGATGGACTCTTGTGACGAGCCGATTGACAGATGATGGAAGCAGTTAGCTTCCTCCCATAATTGGGGCTTACCAGGGGTTGTAAAAATCTAATAGATACCTTTCACCCTGGCTTCGCTGATAACGGATAAGAGCCTGTGGCCTAATGGCTAAGATCTCTGCCTTCTATGTAATATAGCCCAGGTTCAATTCCCAGTAAGGGTATGGCTAGCTGATGAGAGCTAAATAGCTTGAAATAGATCTATACTAGTCTCCCTTTATTTATTTATCAGCACAAATAAAAAAACATATATATATATATATATATATATATATATATATATATATATATATATATATATATATATATATATATTATCAGCACAAATATAACATATATACATATATATATACATATATACATATGTGTTTTTATTTGTGCTGATAAATAAATAAAGGAAGACTAGTATAGATCTATTTCAAGCTATTTAGCTCTCATCAGCTAGCCATATCCTTACTGGGATTCGAACCTGTGCTCTATTGCCTCCCAGGCAGGGAGTTAACCATTTGAGCTACAGAGAACGACTCCTATATACATACATATATACATACATATATACATACATATATATACATACATATACATATACATATACATATACATATACATATACATATACATATACATATACATATACATATACATATACATATACATATACATATACATATACATATACATATACATATACATATACATATACATATACATATACATATACATATACATATACATATACATATGTTCACAGATATTTACACAATCTAATCAGAGCCTCCTCTGTGTTCTGGGCTTCAGATAGCCTCGGAGGGACATGGTACGATCCTTGGAAGAATACGGGACAAAGATCTTAACTCTACATCTTGATTTAGTCTTACATCTGTAATAGGCAAAGAGAGCTGAAATCTCTTCCTGGCATAAAAAAAAAACAAAAGGACAAAATATAGAGAGGATCCCATTCTAGCGTCAACATGTCAATTATGAAACTGGCAGTCATTCAAGCCATGACCTTTGCAGACATAAAATTGATTCTGTGGACCTGTTTCCCCTCCTATCAACATAAGGACGTGCAGCAAGACATATGGCAAAATGCAAGTGCTGGTGGAATTAATTATTCATTACACCAATTATCTGGAACCCATGAACTTTTCAGAGGTTTCCACTCAGGATACTGGATATATAGATGTCAGTCTGAGACGGCGGGAATCCTGTCACCAGAACAGATTGGTATAGCATTCAATATGATGCAATCTTTCCCATCAGCGAACAAGGACTTAGGCTGGAAGAACAAGTCGAGATATAATATATAATACATGTGTGTGCATGGACTACATCTCAAGCACAGCCCATGCAATCACCAAGAGGTTCTAAAATTCAGATGCTTTGAAGGAGACTACTTGACTGGGGGCTAGACAGCATCACCACCAGATGGAGTTGTAACTGGCTGACCAAAAACGAGTCGTCCTTAATGGAATTACATCCACATGGAGGGAAGTAAGCTCTATCTTAAGTTCAGTACTCTTCAATATCTTCATCAATGACTTAGATGAGGGAATAGAAGGGGGACTCATCAAATTTGCAGATGACATTAAGTTGGAAGGAATTGCCAACACCCCAGAAGACAAGCTCCAAGATCCAAAAGGATCTTGACAGACTTGAACAATGGGCCCCGTACAACAAAATGAAGTTTAATGTGGAGAAAAGCAAAGTTTTACACCTAAGCAGAAAAAAACAACGGTACTGTCAGCCTCTGCTTTGCTGCTTGCTTTCGGCTGCCATTGAAACGGGGAGTGGGGGATTGGTATTTGGGTGGGGAAGTATTCAGTACAGGAGTGCTTGTAAAGAGGGAGTTGTTCTTACCATCTACTGCGCATGCTGCAGATAGAGGAGTTGCCACCAAGGCCAACTGTCCGGCTTACCAACCTGATGATGATTTTTATTTATTATTTATTTATTTAATTAGTTTGTATGCCGCCCACTCTCTAGAGACTCAGGGCGGCTTACAAGTAAAAAAAGGGAAGGGGAAACATACAAAAATCAAAACAACATTAAAAGGTCCACAACATTCACAACTTAGGATGGGGCTGGACAAAATCAACAGCCCCAGGCCTGCCGGAACAGCCAGGTCTTAGTCGCTTTGCAGAAGGCCGGAAGGGTAGTAAGGGTCCGGATCTCACTTGTCTGAAATGGCATAGGGTCTCCTGCTTGAGCAGGGGGCTGGACTAGAAGATCTCCAAGGTTGCTTCCAGATCAATTCTGATTGACTTATGCAGTGTATGCATAGTGCCTAAGATATATCCAAAAGACAAGCTAGAAAATGATCAATCTGTGTCTTACAAACCAGGAGACCAAGCACACAGGTACCTTATTTCATCATTAGCCAATGGATAAGAGTGTGCATTGAACTGGCCAGTAACAATTTCCCAAAGGACAACCAACTCAGTGGAAGGGAGTGTCACATCAGCAGCCTTGCGATCAGGAGTCCCACTGATGGACCTCTATAATATGGGTTACTTCTTCCATGAGATAAACCAGTACATCTCATCAGTTGAAGGTTTGAGCTGCGCAATCTTACAATCAGATTTCATACCAGATGGAGCAATGCATAACCTCCCCCTAGAAACTTGATCAGCTAAAAACAAAAGTTTCAGGGATGTCATATGACCTAGATACATATTTTTTATTAATAGCTCCAAAAAATAACTTTGTAGAGAAGATCAACCAACTCTAAAGGAGAGGGTGTGTCAAATTTTTTGGCCTTCAATTTCCAAACATTAGGTGTGCTCAAACGTTGTGGAGATTGTACAGATATTTTGGTTACTTTGATATAATTTAGATGTGCTTGGTAAGTAACTACACAAATATCATAACTTTTTAAACATTGTGTTTGTTTTATTTAAGTGCATTTCAGGTCCAGGGTTTATTTCCAAGACTTTTTAAAACATATTTTCAAATAAATTGCTTGTCAGCTGTTCTTTTTCCTGTGTTGAAGGAAATCTTCTCCTTGTTTACACAACATTTCTGCCCAGCTTTAACTCCTGCTTTCTTCATTTTAGCCCTTAAAATGGCAGGGTTCTATAAAGAATTTCCGGCTCTCATCCTAATGAAATGAAGTCGATCAATCTTCTATTGACCAAGAATGGTAGCTGGGCTAATCATGAAGTATCCTTCTCATCACTGGGTACTGGATTTAACAATCGTATTATCCTGTGAAGGTATAAGAGTATGGAAATATAGAAGGCATAGGGAATGGCCTTAAGGAACAGACGGAAGAGCCGTTGCCAGTTAGATAAGCGGGGCTTGAGCCCAAGCCAAGAAACTAAAAAGAGAAAATGCTTCCAACAAGCTCTTCACTAGGTTCACACAAAGTAAATTGAGGGAGGGGGGAGCATGTTCAATTTCGCAAGAACTTGTTACTATAGCTGTTATAATAAAAATACTACAGTCCTAACATCTCTGCCATTTGTCTGTTCTACCTTGTATGGATGAAATCAGATCTGAGACTATCCATTCCAACTGGTTATGGGCTCTTCATGGACAGGTTTCCCTGTTCTATTTAATCCTTGTCTTCCTGAACTTTGATCGACTCCTAAAGTTATTCTGTTACGATGTAAGTAGCCCTCAGTCCTGGCTTGATCCCTTGACTTTAGTGGCTTCGTCTAACGTTTTTGACTTTTAGGCTCATTCAATACAACTTATGAAGTCGCCCTGACAGAGTTCTGGCTGATCAGTTTCCAAAGAACAGGGAATTTAAGAATGATGTGGTTTTGAATGAAGAGCTAGAGGAGCATAAAAATGTTTTTTTAAAAAAACGTATTAGATGAGATCAAGCAAGACAGTGAAAAGTGAGCCATCCACCCAACATATGAGGCATTTCAACTCTCAGATTAGAACTGGGGAGACCACTGGGCAAATCTGCATTCAGTCAAGTAGATCATTGGGTGATTTACGCCAGAGGTGGGGAATTATGGCTCCTTTATGACTTGTGGACTTCAGCATGGCTGGCTCAGGAATTCTGGGAGTTGAAGTCCACAAGGCATAAAAAGGGCCATAATTCCCCACTCCAGATTTAGGCCAGTTTTATGCCAGAGTGGTTTCTCCCAATTTTATGCCAGAGTGGTTTCAAGGGGAACTTATATAATGGAATCTCAAGATCCTGGAGAAAGTTGAATACAAAACCAAAGTGAAATAAACAGGTAAAATATATTCTTCAAACTGGAAAGCGAATTCTTGTGTTGTAAAATAATTCATTCAAGAAGAAAATTAAAAAGTATTAAATACTGAATTCTTAGAAGAGCCGAGGTGGCACAGTGGTTAGAGTGCAGTACTGCAGCCACTTCAGCTCACTGCTAAACTGCAGTTCGGCGGTTCAAATCTCACTGGCTCAAAGGTTGACTCAGCCTTCCATCCTTCCGAGGTGGGTAAAATGAGGACCCAGACTGTGGGGGCGATATGCTGACTCTGTAAACTGCTTAGAGAGGGATGAAAGCCCTATGAAGCAGTATATAAGTCTAACTGCTATTGCTATTGCTATCTTAAAAAGTATTAAGTCATCCTGGTTATACAACTGCCGTGTTTCATGTGTTTTTGGAAACATCCTTATGACCAGAATTAGCACGATGAATCCAGAATTTCTGGTTAAAATAGATGGAGAAGGATCCGGCTCAAGTAATTTCTTTCCTATACTGCCTTTGCAGAACACTAGAACATTACCACGGCAATTGAGAAATATTTTTTTGCTAAAAGATGGAATTGCTAAATTGGCTTAGCTCTTTAATCCCATACAAGTGTACACTTCAGACTATAAAGACAGGATTAAGGTAAGGCATAGAGAAGGACACAATTGCCGAGTTCAGATTACAACTTTGTCCAGCCTGTAATATCTGAATCTATTACAGCCAAGTGTAATTTCATCTAGAAGCTATTATTAACTCAGAATATAAATGAGATTTGTTCTACAGACATCATTCTTGCGGACACAGCGCTAGCCCCTTACTCTTGATTAAATTATGTTAGAAATTCTGGTGATTGTGAAATTATGAGCTACCACTTTAGCTATTTGTAGAACGGCGGTGAGAAACCACCAGCCTAATGGTGGTCCTCCAAGTCAACCCCATTTGATCTCCTGGCCTCAATACTAATCATCATCATCATCATCATCATCACTTTATTTGTATGCCGCCCTTTTCCCTGGGGGGACTCAGGGCGGCTCACAGTTCAAAGGGGGGGGGGAAGAACAAACAATTTACAACATAAAAACACTACACCATTTAAGAACTCAACAGTCATACAATTCGAGTAGGGGTTAGAGTCTTTAACCCCAGGCCTGTCGGAACAGCCAGGTTTTAAGGGCTTTGCGGAAGGCCTGGAGGGTGGTGAGGGTCCGGATCTCCATGGGGAGTTCGTTCCAGAGGGTCGGAGCAGCCACCGAGAAGGCTCTCCTCCGAGTAGTTGCCAGTCTACACTGGCTGGCTGATGGAATTCGGAGGAGGCCTAATCTATGCGATCTTATCGGTCTAGTGGAGGTAATCCCTCTCACAAAATCCATCCCTTCCTTCATCTGCAGCCAAGTGCATCTCTCGTGTTTGCAAGAATGGCTCCTTGAGGGGTGGGGGGGGAGAGGGCATAGCTTTCCCCGATACAGCACAAGAACTTCCAACAGCAACTATTGCAGTTAACCCAACTGGAACACCTGCAAATATAACTCCGCACTTCCCTCCTTGGAAGTAAAAAAAACCAGCCTTTTAGGCAGTTCCGCAACCGTGACTGAACGGGTAATTTTATTTGCGGCAAGTTATTGTATGCTTCTCCATAGCTGGAGTACAAGTATAACCCTGTGCATTGGCATCTTTCCTGCAGAAGCGGGTGAGAGGGCATCCATCCTCATCTTCTCTTGCATGAGAATACAAATAACATTTCCTTTCTGAAAGCTCCAATCCCTTATATTATTTGATGTCATCATGTGCGCCAACCGCATCCCTTCCAGGACTGGGAGTCCTTGCTCCTGGCGACTCACATTAGCTACTTCCTGTTTGTCTTACTATGCCATGCTCTAAGGGCCGCTTTTGAAGAGCATTTGGAAGCTGCAGCTGGTCCAGAAATGGATTGGCACCAGTGGTGGGTTTCAAAAAAAAATTCGAACCTACTCTGTGGGTGTGGCCTCCTTTGTGGGAGTGGCTTGCCAGCCATGTGACCTTGTGGGAGTGGCTTGTCGGCCATGTGTTCTCTCTCTCTTTCTCTCTCTCTCTCTCTCTTTCCTTCCTTTTGTCTCTCTGTCGCTTTTTCCTTTTTTTCTTTCATCTCTCTCTCTTTTTCTTTCTTTCTTCTTTTTTTCTTTTTTCTTCCTTCCTTTCTCTTTCTCTTTCTGTGTGAGTCTTTGTGTGTGTGTGTGTGTGTGTGTGTGTGTGTGTGTGTGTGTGTGTGTGTTAGTGGTGGGTTTCAAAAAATTTTGGAACCTCTTCTGTAAGTGTGGCCTGCTTTCCGGGTCCACTGGTGGAACCTCTTCTAACCGGTTCTGTAGATTTGACGAACCGGTTCTACCGAACTGGTGAGAACTGGTAGCAACCCACCTCTGATTGGCACCAGTAACTTTATGCTTATATGGGCTCTGTGAGCGGCACATGGCTCCCTCGTGGGTTTCCGGGTGCGATTCCTATGTGGCATAGGGCCAACCTATTTGCAGGACTGTCTGTCTCCCTTTGTGTCTGCTCACCCACCAAATCTCTTCTATTACGCAACATCATCGTATTCGTTCCAAGTTGTGCCTTCTATAGGGCAGCAGTCAGCCTGTGGAACAGCAGCCCTCCAGAGATTAGGGTACACCCCCCCACACACACACACTACTACTACTTTAGTAAACATCACAGAACTGGCTATCCGCCAGGCATTTGGGGCCATGGAGTTAAATGAGCTCTACTGGTTAATGTGATTAGTCTTTAGGAGCTGGATTGTGTCATGACATTGGGGTTTTGTAAATCTTGTGCCGGTGGCTTTAACCCTTGTATGCCACTCAATGTCACACTGGGGAGATGGGTGGGTCTAAAAACTATTCAAACAAGCAAGCCCACCCTGTCAAGAGGGGATGGGGGTTGAATCCAGCCAACATACCAGATTCAATTCCCTATTGCTCTTACAGATTTTCCCCTTGCCTTTTGGATTTTCCTGTTTAAAAAAAATCTTATTCTTTCTGAAACTCTTGGAAGGCTATGATGATTGTGAGCCTAAACAATCTGACTCGAAAGTTGGAGGGGGGCGAAAGAAAGGGTGTATGGAGGGTCGAAGAGGTACATTGGGTTTCTATTTTGGGGGGTATTATTGACAAGAGGAATGGCTTTGTTTATTGTTTAAAGTTATAAGGCCCCGGTT
Organism: Thamnophis sirtalis; assembly: GCF_051295495.1. NCBI lineage: Eukaryota > Metazoa > Chordata > Lepidosauria > Squamata > Natricidae > Thamnophis > Thamnophis sirtalis. The sequence goes on along the minus strand of NW_028261385.1, from coordinate 139,077,581 downwards.
CTGCACTGTATATATGTGACTGTACGAAAATGAAAATGGAAAATAAAAACACATTTACATTAAAAAAAAAATTGGAACCTCTTCTGTAGGTGTGGCCTGCTTTCCGGGTCCACTGGTGGAACCTTTTCTAACCGGTTCGGTAGATTTGACGAACCGGTTCTACTGAACCGGGGCGAACTGGTAGGAACCCACCTCTGGTAGTGTCCATAACACAGTTGTAGGTGTATAGAATTGTTAATCTTTTTGCTGTATGTCATACTTTGTTAATAAACATATTGTTACTCAAAAAAAACAAAACCAATCTGACTCACTAATATTTGATTGATCTCTGTTTGGTCAACTCTTTTTATCATTTCTTGTAAAAATTATGCATGCTATTCTGGCATCCATAGCTAAACTTGTATTTTTTCTTTAAAAAAAATATCCTGGTTCTATTCTTGTTGTTTGATAGGACAGCTTCATTGGGAACAACTCCAGAGGTGGTATTCAGCAGGTTTTGGCCAGTTCTGGAGAACCAGAAATTTTGAGTAGTTTGGGGAACCGGTAAATACCACCTCTGACTGGCCCCGTCCCCATCTATTCTCTGACCCCCAAGTCCCAGCTGATCAGGAGGAAATGGGGATTTTGCAGTGTCCTTCTCTTGCAATGCCCACCCAGCCACGCTCACCAAGCCACGCCGCGCCCACTAAGCCATGCCTACAGAACCAGTAGTAAAAAAAATTTGATTACCACCACTGAACAACTCCCTACCAAAACTAATGCTGGGCAATATGACTATCCTTATACAACATGAGTACAACTTTGACAATGAATTTGTGACAGCATTGCAGGTCGTAAGAAAATGTTTAGACGCTTTATTGCAGCCAGATGCTCACCAATAAAGCTTATAAGCACAGGACCTATTCCACACCAAGATATTCCTATCCAGGAAAACCAGGTGGATGATCGTCAAGTAAACCCACAGATACAATAATTTGAGAAGCAAAAAGGAGCACAAATATGGTAAAGGAGGGTTTTTTTTAAGCTTTTTAATTTTGTAATTTGTGTAGCACTCTCTATCCTAAGATGGTGAAATCAACATATATTTAAAAGACCTCTGCTTTACTTATACAATACAATAGCAAAGTTGGAAGGGACCGTGGAGGTCTTCTAGTCCAACCCCCTGCTTAGGCAGGAAACCTTATACTGTTCCAGACAAATGGCTATCCAAAATCTTCTTAAAGACTTCCAGTGTTGGGGTTTTCACAACTTCTGGAGGCAAGCTGTTCCACTGATTAATTGTTCTAACTGTCAGGAAATTTCTCCTCAGTTCTAAGTTGCTTCTCTCCTTGATTAGTTTCCACCCATTGCTTCTTGTTCTACCCTCAGGTGCCTTGGAGAATAGTTTGACTCCCTCTTCTTTGTGGCAGGCCCTGAGATATTGGGACACTGCTATCATGTCTCCCCAGTCCTTCTTTCTATTAAGACATACCCAGTTCCTGCAACCGTTCTTCATATGTTTTAGTCTCCAGTCCCCTAATTATCTTTGTTGCTCTTCCCTGCACTATTTCTAGAGTCTCCATATCTTTTCTACAATGTGGCAACCAAAACTGAATGCAGTATTCCAAGTTTGGCCTTACTAAGGCATTATAAAGTAGTATTAACACTTCAAGTGATCTTGATTCTATCCCTCTGTTTATGCAGCCTAGAACTGTGTTGCCTTTTTTGGCAGCTGCTGCACACGGCTGGCTCATATTTAAATGGTTGTCCACTAGGACTCCAAGATCCCTCTCACAGTTACTACTATTGAGCAAGGTACCACCTATACCGTACCTGTGCATTTCGATTTTATTGCCTAAATGTAGAACCTTACTCTTTTCAACATTGAATTTCATTTTATTAGATAGTGCCCAATGTTCAAGTTTGTCAAGATCCTTCGGTATCTTAAGCCCGTCTTCTGGAGTGTTGGCTATTCCTGCCAGCTTGGTGTCATCTGCAAATTTGATGAGTTCCCCATTTATTCCCTCATCCAAATCATTGATGAAGATGTTGAACACTTTCTACGTATGGCTAAAAGAGATCTGAAACATTTCAGATTGCAGCTGAATGAAGAACCAATACATTAGCACTACGAACACCTCACCCTAAAAAATTGTTTTCCTCCAGAGAAGCCCTGTCAAAATATTCTGTATACTAGAAACAGATGGAGAAGTTGGAGAGATGGGAGGAAAAAGATACTTGGGCTTTTCATTCCTTCCATCCTCCTCAGGTGCTGATTGTACATACCAACATGTTCACATGTGACTATATAAATAAGGGGTGCAATGCTATCATTAGCCTTGTGAAGATCGGCTAAATCAAACTAGTTACTTGTTCTTTCCCCCAAATAGCCATATCTATCTATCTATCTATCTATCTATCTATCTATCTATCTATCTATCTATCTATCTATCTATCTATCTATCTATCATCTATCTATCTATCTATCTATCTATCTATCTATCTATCTATCTATCATCTATCTATCTATCTATCTATCTATCTATCTATCTATCATCTATCTATCTATCTATCTATCTATCATCTCTCTCTCTCTCTCTCTCTCTCTCTCTCTCTCTCTCTCTCTCTCTCTCTCTCTCTCTCTCTCCCTCCCTCCCTCCCTCCCTCTCTCTCTCTCTCTCTCTCTCTCCCTCTCTTTCATAGTAAGAGTGAAGTATTAGAATGTAGCATTGCAGGCTGACTCTGCCTGATTGGCCCCAGGTTGACTCAGCCTTCCATCCTTCTGAGGTTGGTAAAATGAGGACTCAGATTGTTGGGGGCAATAGCAGGGATGCGCTGGTGTGAGTTCGCACAGGTTCGGGTGATCCTCTAGCTAGGATTCTGCCCAGTTTGGTGAACCTCCAAATGACACCCTTGGCTGGCCCCTTCCCAACCCCCACCCCCCAGGAGTCTTCACACGGCCCATTCATCATGCCAGTGCAGCGCCTGCGTGGAGGCTCAGGAAAGGCGGGGGATACGGCCAGTGGTGGGATTCAAAGAATCTAACAACCGGTTCTCTGCCCTAATGACCATCTGGGTAGGCGGGGCTCACTGGTCACGTGACCACATGGGCATGGCCAACTCAACGTCACTCAGGTTGATGGGCGCTTCGCTTTAGCTGTTACAATGTAATAAGGGTTAACCGGAGAGGCAGTTTCTGTAAGCAGGACAATAAAAATTAGGCTAGAAACAACACCAGAATGTTTCCTTCCTGCCTTCCTTACAGGATTAGCCCTGTAAAGTGGGAAAAAACAAAAGGAGATTTCTTCCCACAACCGGTTCTCCGAACTGCTTAGAAAGTTAACAACCGGTTCTCTCGAATAGGTACGAGCCGGCTGAATCCCACCACTGGATACGGCCCTACCGGAGGTTCCGGAAGTCTGGAAACGGGCCTATTTCTGACCTTTAGAGGGTCTCCGAAGCCCAGGAGAAGCAGTTTTTGCCCTCCTGGAGGTTCGAGGAAAGTCTCTGGAGCCGAGGTGGCGCAGTGGTTAGGGTGCAGTACTGCAGGCCACTCCAGCTGACTGTTATCTGCAGTTCAGCAGTTCTAATCTCACCGGATCAAGGTTGACTCAGCCTTCCATCCTTCCGAGGTGGGTGAAATGAGGACCCAGACTTTGGGGGCGATATGCTGACTCTGTAAACCGCTTAGAGAGGGCTGAAAGCCCTATGAAGCAGTATATAAGTCTCACTGCTATTGCTATTTCTATGGGGAGGCGAAAAACACCCCCCCCCCATGGTGCAAGAGGCTGAATAGGCCACGCCCACCCTGGCCATGCCCACCCAGCAACTGGACAGCGAACCCATTGCTGCAATTTTTGAAGCCCACCATGGGCAATAGGCTGGCTCTTTAAACTGCTTAGAGAGGGCTGCAAAGCACTTTGAAGCAATATGTAAGTGCTATTGCTCTTGCTATAAAGAAATACAATGCTACACTTTTGCATCCACCATAACCTTTCTCTGCCATCCTTCTTTTTTTTCCTCCCTGAGGCCTCCACCCAGAAACTATTCATTACTGCAGTTCAGGGAGCTATGTGAATGTAACTCCCCCCCCCCCCGACACACACACACACACACACCAAGGAAATGTGCCAGGCTGCAACTAAGCAGGAAATACAATATGCCGACAATGTTCAGTCAGACAGAAATGAATGTGAGTCTTGGTATGTATCCCCCACCCCACCCCACTCCCATCTTATCAGCAGTATATAAACTCTCCCATTTTATAACAATAACAACACAGTCTTTTGTTGGTTAAAGCAAAGCAGACACCGCCCCCATCTGGCCAGTTGGAGGAATGATACCTTGGAAAAAAATTAGCCATACGCAATGCTAGACTAAGTAGGTTTTTGAGAAGATGAATTAATGTACGGATACAAACATTTCCCAATTGGGAATACTGATGGAAGGGGAAGACTTTTCATTGGACAAAATGCTCAGTGCGTCAGAACCCACTAATGCTTCAATAGCTATACCTGGATTTGCACATCACTCCAAGCCATATTTTCAAAGTCACAACGGAAGTCAATTTTGTGTGTTTAGACCCGATGACAAAACACCTGATTTGGAGGCTACAGTAGCTGGATTAATACCCAAAATCAAACAATAGCAATAGCAGTTAGACTTATATACCGCTTCATAGGGCTTTCAGCCCTCTCTAAGCGGTTTACAGAGTCAGCATATCGCCCCCAACAACAATCCGGGTCCTCATTTTACCCACCTCGGAAGGATGGAAGGCTGAGTCAACCCTGAGCCGGTGAGATTTGAACAGCCGAACTGCAGAACTGCAGTCAGCTGAAGTAGCCTGCAGTCACATTATGGCTTAGTGTGAAGCAGACGGCTGAATGGCTAGCATGACAAATGGATGGGCTCAAAGAGGTTCAGGAATTTTTACTAAGTTTTAATGAATGCAACAGAAATAATAGAATAAGAGAGTTGGAAGAGGCCTTGGAGGTCTTCTAGTCCAACCCTCTGCTCAAGCAGGAGACCCTATACCAAGGGTGCCGAACTCAAGGCTCCGGGCCCGGATCTGGTCTATGTGGTGTATAGATCTGGCCCACCAGGCTGCCCTGGAAACAGTGAATGACCAATTTGCAGCACCTCTGCCAGCGGAATGAAATTTGGGAGGGCTCCATGCAGCTCTCCCAAGCTCTATTTTCACTGGCAGAGGGTGCAGGAGGCCATCCCAGCTGAAAACAGAGCTCGCAAGGGCCGCGGGTGGAACTCCCAAGCTCCATTTTTGCTGGCAGAGGGTTGCAGGAGGCCATCCCAGCCGGAAACAGAGCTCCGGAGTTCGTTTTCGCTAGCAGAGCACTCAGGGCACCACAAGTCACCCTTAGACGAGTGACTTCAAGCTGGCCACACCCACTCTGTAAGCCCCAAGGTCAAACACAACCCTGATGCGCCCCTCAATGAAATTGATTTTGACACCCTTGCCCTATACCATTTCAAATGGCTGTTTGGTCTCTTCTTAAAGGCTACCAGTGAGGGAGCACCCACAACCCCTGGAGGCAAGACATTCCACCAATTAACTGTTAATTAAATATCTTCTCCCCCACCCCCCCATCTTTTTCATTGATCAGGATTTTTTAGAAAGTTTCCCCTATCTCTAAATCATTGAAGCACTTGGGGCAGTGTTTCTCAACCTTGGCGACTTTAAGTCCTGTGGACTTCAACTCCCAGAATCCCCCAGCCAGCGAGAGCTGGCTGAGGAATTCTGGGAGTTGAAGTCCACAGGACTTAAAGTCGCCAAGGTTGAGAAACACTGACTTGGGGGGAAAAGACTGATTTTTGAACCATCCACAAAAGGGCTGGATAGGCCAGCATTTTCTATAATAATGTAAAGTAATGCTTTTATTTTTCAGAACCATTTCTCCAATGTACTGCCAAGATTCCTCCAGGTCATGAGTGGGTTGGTCCCGGCATTACTGCCAGTTCGGTGCATGCAAAAATTCAGTATGCGCATGCGCATTTGCACAAAAATAGGTCTGCTCATGGGCTAAAAAAAAAAGAACAAAAATTAAATTTGTGCAATTACAGTTGTTCTGTCCATGTGGAGAACCAAAAATCAAGATAGCGGCTCCATAGGAAAATGGGGGTGTGGCAAGCCTGAGTTGCTGCCGGTTACAGCGACCCAGGCCGGCAAACCACTACCGTTTCAGCTGAACCGGTCCGAACTGGTAGGAACCCATCTCTGCTCCAGGTGTTGCTGTGCTATCATTTCCAGGAACTCCAACTAGGAAGAATGATGAGGGATTCTGGGAGTTGTAGTTCAGTGCCAACAGGATGTGTCCTGGTTCTCCATCCCTGCCTTCATTATACCTTTGCCCTTTGTGACACTCCTGGTGGGGCTTCTCTACCTGCAAGGCTTGTGGTTAAGGTAGAAACTGCAGCAAATATTGTCAGCGTTTGTTGCAGCAATCACGTGGAGAAAGCACACACAGGCAACTGATTCAGCAGGATTCATTAACTTCTCTTTATATATAATATAATACATTAAGTAACTATACGATACCAAAATCAGGTTTTCCAATGTGGTAGCAAATACAAGCAAACACAGGCAGAGGAGAGAACAATTTCAGTTTCAGTTCAGAGCAGCAGATTAGTTTAGAGCTCAGCACAGACTCAGAGCTTCAAAGCTAAGCCACGCCCAGGCTCCAAGCTGTTTCATCTCCCATTGTCTGACCTTGTTACTAAGCCCTATTCCAGTTCATGAATACTACACTGACAAACATGCACCTGCCACTTCCATCCCAGCAAAGTTGCTAATTTGCAGAGGCAGAAGGTCTCGCCTCAGGAAGGAGCTTTGTGGGGATGAAGCCCAGCAATGCATTTCCATGAAGCAAAATGCCTCCTTGAGGCAGATCGATTGCACTCTTCACAGAGTGCAAGTAAAGAGGGATTTTTTTTATCAATTTCATATATACATTCACAATTATATGATCTCATCACTGTTATTAATAATATGTATTTATAACAATTTTTTCCCTACAGTTGGCAATATACTTGAAAATTGCTTTCTTACCATCCCATAGATCCATCTTATCTTACAACAGCCCTACTTCTTCTTCCCTCCCTCCCTCTTTCCTTCCCTCGTTTCTTCTCTCCTACTCTCCTTCCTTCCTTCCTTCCCTCCTTCCTTCCCCCTTCCCTCCCTCCTTTCTTCTCTCCTTCTCTCCTTCCCTCCTTCCCTCCTTCCTTCCTTCCCTTTCTTCTCTTCTTCTCTCCTTCCTTTCCCCCTTCCTTTCCTCCTTCCTTCCCCCCTTCCTTCTCTCCTTCCTTCCCTCCTTCCTTCCCTCCTTTCTTCTCTTTCTTCTCTCCTTCCTTCCTTCCTCCTCTCCTTTCCCTTCTCTCGGGATTTGCCATCTTTAGCCAGGTCTCTTGTTCAGCTTTGCTTTCCTTCAGAGTCACAAGAAATGGGCTCCTTCAGACAGGTATCTCAGGGAAGAATATTTCTCCTCTTTGCTCACACACCAACTGCTTGTTGTTTACGAGAGCCCCATCTGCTAGCTGAAATTATGCTTCTGCTTGTTTTTAAATTACACCACTACATAAAGGTATGCCTTGCATCTATAAACAACAGAATGTGCATCTAATAGCTCACGATTTATGCTTTCCTTCACCGTATATCAGTTTTATTTTTAAAATTATCCATTTTTTAAAATGATGTGCGACAACTCTTTGTTCTGGGGGGGGGGGGACATCCCTACAGTAAATTCCTGGTACCTTCATGGCTTTGGCCACACTGAGTTTTGGAGCAATTATATGAAGGTGGTTTGCCACTTCCTGGTGGTTTCCTTCTAGTCCTCTGTTTCATTTGTAGGCCCCTGTCAGATTCCTACTAGTGACTTAAGAGCATCTGAAGAGTCTTACTACAGCATCACTGGTAAGATATAAAACCTATTCTCTTAGCTATTATAAAAGGTACAACAGGGGTGGATTCTGGCTGCTGCTACTCCTGGTTCACTCAGGGACTCGCTGGTCATGTGCTTGTTGCACGCTATATGCGCAGTACTAAAAAAATGCTTCTGCGCATGTGCGGAAGAAAAACAAGATGGCGGCACCAATGGCGCCGCTGAGTGCACTGGTTTGGGGGCATGGCAGGCCGAGTTACTCCCTACTCAGCCGAACCGGTTTGAACCAGTAGGAACCAGTACAACCATGATTGGCTGGTTCCAAAGGACATTATAAGTCATTAATAGAGATCTGTCAAGATGGTATGATGCGATTGTACCTGAAACATTTGCGTGGAAGAGGTGTAATCCTATACAGAATTTATAGCTGAATCATCTATGCGTACAATAAAGCATAATTTCCTTTCTCGTTATCTTTTCTTCTCTGCTAACATTATTTAAGATGACCTACATCTATGCCGTCAGAGTCTATGGAACTCAGTGGTGGGTTTCAAAAAATTTTCGAACCTACTCTGTGGGTGTGGCCTCCTTTGTGGGAGTGGCTTGCCGGCCATGTGTTTTCTTTCCCTCTCCCTCTCCCTCTTCCTCTCTCTCTTTCCTTCCTTTTTTCTCTCTGTCCCTTTTTCCTTTTTTTCTTTCATCTCTCTCTCACTTTTTCTTTCTTCTTTCTTTTTTCTTTATTTCTTTCTTCCTTTCTTTCTCTTTCTCTCTCTGTGTAAGTCTGTGTGTGTGTGTGTGTGAGTGAGTGGTGGGTTTCAAAAATTTTTGGAACCTCTTCTGTAGGTGTGGCCTGCTTTCTGGTGGAATCTCCTCTAATCGGTTCAGTAGATTTGACGAACCGGTTCTACCGAACTGGTGTGAACTGGTAGGAACCCACCTCTGATGGAATTCTGATATTGTCAGGCCCCAGATAATTTCAGGCCTACAATTTGAGCTTTCTGAGAATGCAGGAAGTTCGAGGGGAAAAGGAATAGTTTTTGATTATTCATTATGAAAAACATTTTTTGGAGATAAAGAGCAAGAATTCCACAGGCGATGTTGGCATGGCTGTGGCACATCTGAACCAGAGGTTGGTTCCTACCAGTTCACACCTATTTGGTAGAACCGGTTCGTCAAATCTACCGAACCGGTTAGAAGAGGTTCCCCCAGTGGACCCGGAAAGCAGACCACACCTACAGAAGAGGTTCCAAAGATTTTTGAAACCCACCACTGGTCCTTGGATAGGATTATTCTACACTATGAAGCTCCTATTTATAAAACTCAGTGCCTCTGTGAAAGGTAAGGATGACTACTGCGTTTGTGGTGCAATCAGAACATTGCGTGTGTTGAAGTTGTTTTAACGCAAACCAAAGATGCCTTTTAAAAAACAAGTTTACATCATATTCTCATGCATGCCAGTGCTGTGTCTGAGGTAATTTAAGGTGGTTCTGACAAGTGTCGTCGGCATCTTCATATCCGGTCACATGGGCGGCAAGCCACTCCCATCCGGTCACATGGGCAGCAAGCCACTCCCACAAAGGAGGCCACACCCACAGAGTAGGTTCGAACAATTTTTGAAACCCACCAGTGATCTGAACCAATAACAGATGGAAAGGCAGAAACAATAATTGGGCTCGGTTATTTTCATAGGGGTAAGAGCTAAAGGATGAAGGAATGATTAAAAATGACCAAAACATAAATACAAATAGCCTAACATGTTTGAACCTACAACAGGGGACAACCTCTAGCCACCTTGACTAAAGTAGGGAAAAAAAATAAGCCGAGTTGATGTGGAGTAGAATCCAACAGGATTCAGGTCTGGAGCAGGCTCCAGCATCACTGCACATCAGGGGAACATGTACTTCTGTATGTGTCTGTCCTTTGATGACAGTTGCATTTATACATAAAGCCTCTAGCTCATGGGTGTCAAAATCATGGCGTCACGTTGCCATCACATGACATTTCACGATGCTTTTTCCTCTTTGCAGAGCTGGGGTGGGCATGGCCTGCCTGTGATGCATCCAGCCTGCAGGCTGCCAGTTTGACACCCCTGCTCCATTTTGTCAACTGAATGATCTGCCCGCCTCCCAACAGGCAGTTGGGTCAACCAATCAGCATGCAGGATGTGTATCTCCACACAATGCGTAACGTCTATGCAGATTCTCAGCCATCCAGGTCATGGCTGTCCCAAAGATGCTTTTTCAAGCGGCAACTGGACTTTCTGGTTTTTCTTTGAAGACATTTCGCTTCACGAAGCCAAATGTCTTCAAAGAAAAACCAGAAAGTCCAGTTGCCTCTTGAAAAAGCACCTTTGGGATATACAATTCGTAGTTGTTTTTTTGTTTCGTTTATTAGTTTTGTATGCCGCCCATTCCCGAAGGCTTCCGGGCGGCTTACAATAAAAAGGGAAATGGGATAGATAAGACAATACAGCAATTTAAAATACAACAACATTCATAATTAAAGTGAGGCTGGATACTTCAACAGCCCCAGGCCTGCCGGAACAGCCAGGACTTAGTAGCTTTACGGAAGGCCGGGAGAGTAGTAAGGGTCCGGATTTCCACGGGGAGCTCGTTCCAGAGGGCCGGAGCTGCAACAGAGAAGGCTCTCCCCCAGGGGCCGCCAGCCAGCATTGGCTGGCAGATGGAATCCGGAGAAGGCCTAGTCTGTGCAATCGAATCGGTCTTTGGGAGGTAATCGGCAGGAGGCGGTCTCTCAGGTACCCAGGTCCGATGCCATGCAGGGCTTTATAAGTAACGACTAGCACCTTGAAGCGTGTCCGGAGACCAATGGGCAGCAAGTGCAGCTCACGGAGGATAGGTGTAATGTGGGTGTACCTGGGTGCACCCACAATCGCTCGCGTGGCTGCGTTCTGGACTAACTGAAGTCTTCGAACACTCTTCAAGGGCAGCCCCATGTAGAGCGCATTACAGTAATCCAGTCTTGAGGTGACGAGGGCGTGAGTGACTATCTGAAAGGCCTCCTGGTAGTTGAGATTTGGGAGGTGTGCACCTCAGTCTATCTGCAACCATCAGCATTATACACTTACCACATCCCCCCTTTGCAACGTAGGTATGCTTCGACACCTGTGTGCAATTACAGAAAAATCTAAATCAAGCTGAAGTCAGGACACCTTTGTCCCCCTTATCCTCAACCATGGCACAAACATTCCTAAGGATTTCTTTACATTGCTATTTCTTCATTGCATTGCTTTATTTCACCTTGAGTGTTTTAATAGCCTTCTTAGTTGTTCTAACGCTAAGGTAGAACAGTCCCTATTAAGTTTTGCCATTGGTATAATCTGAGCCCATTCACCAACCAAACAACTGATTCCCCACTCACGGGTGGGATCATCCAGTACTTATTGGGTACCAGGGCCTAGTGCGGCCATGGCCCTCCCCTCAATCATTGGCCATTGTCATCCAAGGCAGTTCTCCCACCTGGGGCCCAAGCTCAGAGATGTGGATCAGTCTGAAAAATAGTGTACCAAATTGACAGTGAGGATAGCAATAGCAGCTAGACTTATATACCGCTTCATAGGGCTTTCAGCCCTCTCTAAGCGGTTTACAGAGTCAGCATATTGCCCCCAACAATCCGGGTCCTCAGACTGGATGCAGACTGCCTCATGAAGAAGGACAGAGTCTCTCTCTCTGTCTCTGTCTCTCTCTCTCTCTCTCTCTCTCTCTCCCTCCCTCCCTCCCTCCCTCCCTCCCTCCCTCCCTCCCTCTCTCTCTCTCTCTCTCTCTCTCTCTCTCTCTCTCTCTCTCCCTCTCCCCTCTGTTTCATGGTGTGCCACTCCCTGTGCCGGTCAGCTGTTATTCGAGCTACCTTTGGTACAGATGTAGTGCTATTCCAGAGTAGCACTATGCCCTTTGAATACTCTCATGTAAAGCAGCTGAGCATAATTAAATCAAAGGTTAACAAATGGCTAAAACTGACATTGTGGCCATCTGTCAAACCTCTTCTCCTTCCTATCCCCACATTAAGGAGTCTAATTATGTGTTTTCCTTCCAGATGGTTATGGTTGATGGGAGAGGAAGATAACACAGCTAGGGGACCATGCCTATACACATTAAGTATATGAAGCATCATTTACTGGCATTATGCCTTTATCAGGATAGGGATTGGGAGAGTATTGGGTAACAATTTTAGTGCCAGTATTGGGGGAAGCATTTAACTAGACTGCAGGGAAGAACCCAGTACAGAGAAGAGCAACAAAGATGATTAAGGGACATCTAAAACAATTGCTGGAATTGGATATGACTACTTTAATGAAAAGAAGGACTAGGTGAGACATGACAGCAGTGTACTGATATCTAAAGGACTACCACAAAGAAGAGAAAGTGAAGCTATTCTCCAAAGCTCCTGAAAGCAGGACAGGAAGCAATGCATGGAAACTAATCAAGGAGAGACGCAACCTAGAACTAAGGAGAAATTTCCTGACAGTTAGAACAATTAATCAGTGGAATGGCTTGCCTTCAGAAGTTGTGAATGCTCCAACCCCAGAAGTTTTTAAGAACAGATTGGAGAACTATTTGTATGAAACGGTATAGGATTTCCTGCCTGAACTGGGAGTTGGAATAGAAGACCTCCAGGGTCCTTCCAACTCTGTTATTCTGTATTCTGTACAACGCGACCTTTTAAAGCTAATTCATGATCAATGTTTATATGTACTGAACATGTATAGAATTACATTACGGTACAGACTTTCCTGCTCTGTGCCGTCCCATGGAAACTGGATTCATCCATATAGAGGATAGAAGGGAATCATGATTTGACATTGTCCCTCTGCCTAGTGTGATCCTTAACATGTTCTTCAATATGCCTGAAGATGTGTAACCTTATTTACAGAGCCGAGGTGGCGCAGTGGTTAAATGCAGCACTGCAGGCTACTTCAGCTGACTGCAGTTCTGCAGCTCGGCTGTTCAAATCTCCACCGGCTCAGGGTTGACTCAGCCTTCCATCCTTCCGAGGTGGGTAAAATGAGGACCCGGATTGTTGTTGGGGGCGATATGCTGACTCTGTAAACCGCTTAGAGAGGGCTGAAAGCCCTATGAAGCGGTATATAAGTCTAACTGCTATTGCTATTGCTATGTGTAACCTTATTGTTATCCAGATCAGACCTAGCATGCTTAGGGCCTGCCCTCCAAAAAGCCGGGTGGTGTTGAGTATTAAGATGTTGATTGGCGGGAGGAATGTTTCTTGTTGATTGGGCTGCCGGGGTTGACAGCAGGATATTTAAAGGAGCTGTCAACCGCGAATTGGCTTTGCATTTCTCTGGGGTTAGAGTTATAGTTCTCTGTTGATGAATAAAGAAGTTTACTTAACTGAGCTATTGACTGATTATTGTATCCCGAACCTTTTGTTATAGACAACAGGTGGTATTTAGGCAGAAACAGGGGTGGGGTTATACTAGTTCGGACCAGTTCAAATGAAATGGTAACTCAGCCAATGCCGGCTGTCAACTACCCGGAGGAGGGCCTTCTCTGTGGCTGCTCCGGCCCTCTGGAACGATCTCCCCGTGGAGATTCGGACCCTCACTACCCTTCAGGCTTTCCGTAAAGCCGTTAAGACCTGGCTGTCCCAGCCTGGGGCTGTTGAGTTCCACCCCTACTCGAATTGGTTGTGCTTGTTGAGACCTTTTAAATTGGTTTGTATTGTTGTTTGTTTTTGTTTCCTTTCCTTTGTATTGTTCCCCTTCCCTTCGGTTTTGTTAGCCGCCCTGGGTCCCTCGGGAATAGGGCGGCATACAAGTTGAATAAAACCTAAAACCTAAACCTAAACCTAAATCTGAAGATCATCTGGGAGTGAACCGGTTCTCTCCTACTACAGCCCCTCCGCTTTACCTACCTTTATCTTCTCAGCTGAGTCGCGCAGGAGAGTGGATTGTGGCGCCTCAGCTGTTTTCCTTCCCAAGCAGTAACCCGGAAGGCGAGTCTTCTCTAAACTGCATACGCGTGTACAGTGCATGTCTGGTGTGCGCCAGAGGTGGGTTCCTACCAGTTCGCACCTGTTCGGTGGAACCGGTTCGTCAAATCTACCGAACCGGTTAGAAGAGGTTCCACCAGTGGACCCGGAAAGCAGGCCACACCTACGGAAGAGGTTCCAAAATTTTTTGAAACCCACCACTCACTCACACACACAGACACACACACACAGACTCACATGGAGAGAGAAAGAAAGGAAGGAAGAAAGAAATAAAAAAAGAAAAAAGAAAGAAAAAAGTGAGAGAGAGATGAAAGAAAAAGAGGAAAAAGGGACAGAGAGACAAAAGGAAGGAGAGAGAGAGAGAGAGAGAGAACGAGAGAGAGAGAGAGAGAACACATGGCCGGCAAGCCACTCCCACCAGGTCACATGGCTGGCAAGCCACTCCCACAAAGGAGGCTGCACCCACAGAGTAGGTTCGAAAAAATTTTGAAACCCACCACTGGTGTGCGCACATCCAAAGCGTGCACTCAATGAACCAGTTGTTAAACCGGTAGGGCAAAAACCAACATTAAATGAAATCAGAGTAATAACAGAACAACATGCAGGTGGTATAATTGCTCCACGTGTATTTCAGAACCCCAATTTATTTCATGAGCAAAAATATTTTAAAAAAAGATTACTTTTAAAGAGACAGGAATTAAAACTAGACTACAGTACAACAGCCCACTTGAGATCTATTGGGGAAAATCTACCCTTGCACTACAGCAGTTAAAGCAGGGGGCAGACATTGTACGTCTGGTAGGTTTGCAGATCCAAAATAGAAAAATTTGGAAATAGAAAACGGTGCATTCCAAAATAGAAAAAGAAGTAGGTGAGGGTTCCATCCTTATTTCTCTCTCTCTCTTCTCTCTCTCTCTCTCTCTCTCTCTCTCTCTCTCTCTCTCTCTCTCTCTCTCTCTCTCTTTTTTTTTTTCTAGAAATAATGAGCGCTGTAAAATCAGGAAATGACAGCTGAAAAAAAGATGGTCTTCCTTGAGCCTTCTCTGTCCCTCACTAACAAATGTTTGACTATTAACATAGTTCTCTCCTCTTCAGGAGAAAAGTCAGGCCAGGATCCGCGCAATTGACCTTTCCAGCATTCCTGAAATTGCTTGAGTCAAGGCTTTCAGCGGAAATCCCCAAACAGCCCATTTAGCTGACATGAAGAGAGTTGCCCATGACACCCCAGGTTAAGATTCAGCTGGGTTTTTGCATACTGAGGTCATAAAACATTATCCGAGCTTATTGTTCTTAAAATGCCACCGGCAGTGATTTTCCTCTCTCTTCTAACCCAACGACTTGGATTGAAAGATGAAAGGGATGGCTTGGCCTATTGCAAATATGTTTGGCAGTCTTTTTTGACCTCCATGGTGTTTACCTGAACACTATGTTTAAACACTTCTGTATTTGTGCACAATAAATATAAGTTAGGGTTTTTGGATAGATAGACTTACTCTGCCCTAAGGAGCCCCACCATTCACTCAGGCTGATAGTACCAAGAACGTCTTCTCTGATCAAGCTTTTGTTAGGATGTCTCCAATTCGGATTGGAATTAAAGTGTTCTGGTTGGGAAGCCTTAACCAGGGGTGGGATTCAGTGGTGGGATTCAGCCAGTTCGCACCTATTCGGGAGAACCGGTTGGTAACTTTCTAAGCAGAAAGTTTAGAAACTCTTTGTGGGAGTGGCTTGCTGGCCATGTGACCTGGTGGGAGTGGTTTGCCGGCCGTGTGTTCTCTCTCTCTTTCTCTCTCTCTCTCTCTCTCTCTTTCCTTCTTTTTGTCTCTCTGTCCCTTTTTCCTTTTTTTCTTTCATCTCTCTCTTTTTCTTTCTTTTATTTATTTATTTATTTATTTATTTATTTCTTCCTTTCTTTCTCTTTCTCTTTCTCTTTCTGTGTGTGTGTGTGTGTGTCAGTGGTGGTTTCAAATTTTTTTGGAACCTCTTCTGTAGGTGTGGCCTGCTTTCCGGGTCCACTGGTGGAACCTCTTCTAACTGGTTCGGTAAATTTGACGAACCGGTTCTACCGAACTGGTGCGAACTGGTAGGAACCCCTCCTCTGGGCAGAACCCACACTTGAAAAAGGCAGGATCACTTGGTCAATGTGTTACCTCCTCCCCCAGCTCCCACCCCCCCCCTCTATAAATAACCACAGCATATTTACTTACAAAGCTAGAGAGAGAGTATGATTGTGAAGAAACATATGGCAGTTCTTTGAACAGGGTAGAGAAGTGGGATAGAAGGGATATAAATAAATAAAATAAAAATAACCTCGTGTGAAAAGAGGGTAGATTTGATTTGGTTCACCTCTGATGATTTGGAAGGCAATCTGATTCATCTGTGACCATTTCAAAGGCCACATTCTTTGATTTTGGTCCAAATTGAAAACTCATTTCAGGAAACCTAAAATCTTTAAAACTATCCTTTCGTTGCCAGTAAACCACAGAAGGCAGTGAAGGAGCATCTGTCTTCAACCCAGGGTTTTACATCTGTTGGAGCAGGTCCTTCCTATTGAAATAAAACAACCTTTTCATTACACACTCCATGAGAGGGTCCAGAGTTCCTAATAAATAATAACTCCAAAATGGTTCAGTTACTCTTTTATTTCTGCATTTTAAGTGAAATTTGCATGAAAATTGCATACATCATCAATAGTGACCCTAAGGGGAAAAACATTGAGAAGGGTGCTCCCTGGAGATCTCAAACTGCCTCTTTCTCTGATTTTTTTTTAGAGAATGTATACATATAAATAATATATCCCTCATTAAAAAAAAAACTATATCGCTAAGGAAAATGCCATAGTCAGGGGAATAAAATGAATGAAATATTGCTTTCATCAGGTAATTAATTTTGCTTTCATAATTGCTACTGAAAGTGCAAACAAGACAATCCAAAACTACTAGAGGACTCAAGCTACCCTTCCGTGAAGAAATATAGATTCTTGTGCTAAGAGCAGAAGTCAGAAAAAGAAGACATGATAGAGACACATAAAATTGTTCATGGGATGGAAAATCTGGATAAAGCGCCTTTTCCCTACTCACAGAGCTACAGAGCTATCTGTTGTGTCTCTGCAGTCACCCATTGATAGAGCCTATTGCTATTCTAATGAGATATTCTCTTTGGAGGTCTCAAACAGCATGCCTGCAGGATTTTTCTGCTTTCCTCTAGCTGGCCAATGGTTACATGCATCATTGCCACTTGTAGAAAATGGGGGGGGGGGGAGAAGAGGACTTGCATTGCAATGCAGCACTGTTGCTTTTGTCAGTCCCACCCCCCCTTGCCTCCCTCACTGCTATCCTGACCTCTGTTTCTTTCTGTCCTCCAAAAGATGGATGGATGGATGGATGGATGGATGGATGGATGGATGGATGGATGGGTTGAGTTGGGTTGAGTTGGGTTGGGTTGGGTGCAGAGGTGGATTCCTACCAGTTTGCCGGTAGAACCGGTTCATCAAATCTATCGAACCGGTTAGAAGAGGGCAGTGGTGGGTTTCAAAAAATTTTCGAACCTACTCTGTGGGTGTGGTCTCCTTTGTGGGAGTGGCTTGCCGGGCATGTGACCTGGTGGGAGTGGCTTGCCGGCCATGTGTTTTCTCTCTCTCTCTCTCTCTCTCTCTCTCCTTCCTTTTGTCTCTCTGTCCCTTTTTCTTTTTTTCTTTCATCTCTCTCTCTTTTTCTATATTTTTATTTATTTATTTATTTATTTATTTCTCTTTCTCTCTCTGTGTGAGTGTGTGTGTGTGTGTGTGTGTGAGTGAGTGGTGGGTTTCAAAAATTTGACAAACCGGTTCTACCGAACTGGTGCGAACTGGTAGGAACCCACCTCTGGAAGAGGTTCCACCAGTGGACCCGGAAAGCAGGCCACACCTACAGAAGAGGTTCCAAATTTTTTGAAACCCACCACTGACACATAGACACACAGGCACACACACAGACTCACACAGAGAGAGAAAGAGAAAGAAAGGAAGAAATAAATAAATAAATAAAAAAGAATGGAAAAGTGTGAGAGAGAGATGAAAGAAAAAAAGGAAAAAGGGACAGAGACAAAAGGAAGGAAAGAGAGAGAGAGAGAGAGAGAAAGAAAGAAAGAAAGAAAGAAAGAAAACACATGGCCGGCAAGCCACTCCCACCAGGTCACATGGCCGGCAAGCCACTCCCACAAAGGAGGCCACACCCACAGAGTAGGTTCGAAATTTTTTTGAAACCCACCACTGGTTGGGTGGGTGGATTTATGCCTTCAATTCAGTGTGTCAGGTCTGGAAGGCATATTTTGAATTGGGCCTTCCGGCCTGCCACATCCAATGCTGTGAGAACATGGGAGGGGGGATTATATGAAGCATGGGAGTGATATAATCATAATAACATTCTGTTCTCAGAGAGTCAAGGACATCTTGCCCTGCACTTGGACGGGTAGGACCGGGAGGCATCTCCAGTTAAGACGGTGCCTGATTGGGCCATGTGATGGACACGTGGGTTCTGGGAAGGAATTTGAACTTTCACTTGGTTGGGAAAACCTGGAAGCTTTCAGATTTGGGTTTTCCCAGATGTGCCAATATGACATCTCTAATAAAATGGAACTTTGAGGAACTTCAAGCCTCGGAGTCTTCTTTCGTTGGGGGTGTTATTTGGAACCCTGACATAGTGTTGACTTCTGGCAATTGCCTGGACTAATCCTGCCAGTTTTCCCCCAAGATTTTTCAGAAGTGTTTCACCGTTGCCTCCTTCCCAGGATTGAGAGGGACTGTCCCAAAATCACCCAACAGGCTTTGTGCCTGGGACTAGAACTCAGAGTCTTCCATTTCCTAGGATGATGCCTTAACTGCTACTCCCGAGCATTGTTTGGCAAACACCTAACCGCTGATGCAGCAGCCTGTCTATTACTCATAAACATAGTTATGAATCGATGTTCGAGGTTCATTTTATTTATATGCCGCCCTATTCCCGGCGGGACTCAGAGTGGCGCACAAACCCAAGGAGGGGAAGGGAAACACAAAAACTACAACAAAAAGTACAGGGCATTTAAAACAACCAACAGCCACACGATTCGAGAGGGGAAGGGAACTCATCGACCCCAGGCCTGCCGACACAGCCAGGTTTTAACGGCTTTTCGGAAGGCCTGGAGAGAGGTGAGGGTCCGAATCTCTGCGGGGAGCTCGTTCCAAAGGGCCGGAGCCGCCACAGAGAAGGCCCTCCCCCGGGTAGTGGCCAGATGACATTGGCTAGTAGACGGAACCCGGAGGAGGCCTAATCTGTGTGATCTAATGGGTCTTTGGGAGGTAATTGGCAGCAGGCGGTCTCTCAAGTACCCAGGTCCAATACCATGAATGTTATGTTCCCTTGGCAAATAATCAAAGAAAGGTCCATAACCTATGCAAACACCAATCTTCCCAATAAGATTGTTCATTGTTGCAAATACAACATTCTGATCAATATAAAGTATGACCCAAAGCAGCAACTGATTGCCGTCATATTCACACCCTATATTTCTGTGGATGAGCTGCAGGGCAACAAGGAGGGTCTGCACTTTTTAAAAAAATGAACCATTTTAGATGCATTGCATGGTCATTTTAGTGACAAGACAGGATTGAAGGGTTTCCTTTTATGTCAAGGATGTCAAACTGGTGGCCCGTGGGCAGGATGCGTCACATGCAGGCCACGCCTACCCCAGGTCCGCGAATGGGAAAAACATCGTGATACGTCACGTGACAGCAATATGACACCGTGAATTTGACACCCATGTTTTATGTCATGGGAGCGACTGGCTGGCTGGACTTCTATCTGCTGTGCCGCTGCAGAGAGATATTCTTTTCAGGCTGATGGGTAGTGTTCTGACCCCCCCTTCCTCGCTCGGTCACAGATCACAGTCAGACAGACTTAAAAGGAAATAACTTTATCAGTCCTGGCTCACGCTGGCTGCGAGCCCAAAATAAACATAAATAAAGTCTCTGGCAAGATTATGCAACAGAATACAAAAACAAAGAGCTCTTACAGCAAAACCAGGTTTACAGAAAGAAAGCAAATCACTTCTCCAAGTGTCTCTTTGAATCAGGGTTACAGAAAGCAAATCACTTATCCAAGTGCCTCTCACAAACAAACCACGACCGATGAATGACGAACCACGAACGAACCACGAACGAATGACTAACGTTGACTTCTGCAACCAGGGCGTGGCACCATCCGTCCTTTTATCTCCAGAAGACAACACTAACGAGCCCCAGCTGCATTGTTATTCCTGCATCGCAACTCAACTCACAGCAAACTTCTGCTGAGTCACAACAGGGTAGCAACCGGTTAGTGCATGCAAAATGTTTCTTAACGTTGGTTTTGGCCAGAGAAATCCGCTTCCTCTCATTCCACGGAGAAAGCGTGACTTTCCTTGCCCTGTGCTCAGAGGTTTTGCCACCCAACGGAAGAATCCCCAAGGACAGTGCTGCTTTGCAAACGCTGCCTCCATCAAGCTACCTGAGACAGATGCACTTGTAATCAATACTTGGAGGAAACGGATAACCAGAGAGGAAAGGAAAAGAGAAAAAAAAGGTCCATTTTTTCCTAGGAGACAACAGGATGTTACTGTCACAAGCATTTTGCTCTAAAGATACAGCACGTTGCTAGGCACAAATGTTAGTGACCAGAAAAGCTAGGATAATGATGGGTTGGTACTCTGTTTTGGTGTTTTTTAGAGGAGAGTGGTAGTTCGTCCATAAAGACACAGCTGCCCATATTCTTAAGCTGCCCCTCTGCTAGGCTTGATTCTAAGCTGATTTAAGAAAATCCTGTCCAGACTGAGACACTTTAATAGCACTTACAATATTCCATCCAGACTGCAGGATACCAGATCCACACGCTAGATAATTTCCTTACTTTAGCACCCTCCAAACTATGTGTCGCAGGAAAGTAATAGCTAATTGATTTCCTATGGTTGGGTCTTACTGAACATATATTTCAATGTACACCTATAAACACACTCATACATGCACTGATATATACACATATATACATGTGTGTGTGTGTGTGTGTGTGTGTGTGTGTGTGTGTGTGTGTTTTATTTGTGCTGATAAATAAATAAAGGGAGACTAGTATAGATCTATTTCAAGCTATTTAGCTCTCATCAGCTAGCCATACCCTTACTGGGATTCGAACCTGTGTAAGGGTATGGCTAGCTGATGAGAGCTAAATAGCTTGAAATAGATCTATACTAGTCTCCCTTTATTTATTTATCAGCACAAATAAAACACAAATATAACAAAGGCAACAGTAAAAATATTGGGTTTCTGTCGTGATGGACTCTTGTGACGAGCCGATTGACAGATGATGGAAGCAGTTAGCTTCCTCCCATAATTGGGGCTTACCAGGGGTTGTGACACTAAATGTGTGTGTGTGTGTGTGTGTGTGTGTGTGTGTGTAAAGGTTCCCCTTGCACATATGTGCTAGTCGTTCCTGACTCTGAGGGGCGGTGCTCATCTCCGTTTCAAAGCCGAAGAGCCAGCGCTGTCCGAAGACGTCTCCGTGGTCATGTGGCCGGCATGACTAAACGCCGAAGGCTCACGGAACGCTATTACCTTTCCACCAAAGGTGGTCACTATTTTTTCTACTTGCATTTTTTATGTGCTTTCTAGGTTGGTAGAAGCTGGGACGAATAATGGGAGCTCACTCTGTTACGTGGCGCTAGGGATTCAAACCACCAAACTGCCGACCTTTCTGATCGACAAGCTCAGGGTCTTAGCCACTGAGCCACCGCGTCCCTTAATATATCTATGTCTATGTTGATAGCGATAGATATAGCTATACAGAGCTAAAATATCAAAAACTGAACAAATTGAAAATGTTGATGTTTAATGAATTATTATTTTTTAAATTATTATTATTTTTTATTATTTTTAATTTTTTTTCAAAACAAACACAACACATAAAATCTTCCTTTTTTACATACTGTAGAAAGTGTATCAGTTGGTTTAATGAATTTATAGGCCGCCCAATCCCGAAGGACTCCGGGCGGCTTACAACAATACATTTAAAAAATAGAAGTTAAAAACACAGAAACATAGATGCAAAAGACCACAACATACACCCAGTCTAATCGGGGCTGGAACTCAATCATGAGTTCAACAGCCCGGGGCCTGCCAGAATAGCCAGGTCTTAAGAGCCTTTCGGAAGGCCATGAGAGTGGGTAGGGTCCAGATCTCTGGGGGCAGTTTATTCCAGAGGGTTGGAGCGGCTACAGAGAAGGCCCTCCCCCGGGTAGTTGCCAGCCAACATTGTCTGGCTGACGGCACCCGGAGAAGGCCCTCCCTGTGTGATCTTATCAGTCGTTGGGAAGTATGTGGCAGAAGACGGTCTCGCAGATATCCGGGTCCTAGGCCAGTGTATGTGTGTCTGTGTGTGTGTGTGTGTGTGTGTGTGTGTCTGTGTGTTGCTGCTTTTTCCGTTGTTGAATGAAGTCTGCAGATCCCATTATACTGGGTCTTTTTACTAGCATAGTGGTTAGAGCGCTTGTCTAATCTGTAGAACATTTCCCAAGAAAAATATTATTGTTTTTCTTCCAAGCTGCCTATTTTTGGGTAGGTTATTCTGTTTTTCCCCCCCTCATATACAGGTTTACTAGCGTACCATTTTGTCATTTGTCACCACAGTAGTTGGTGAACTTATGTTTTAAGTGGAAAATAAAACAGCCCAGCAGAAACATTGGTGGTTCAGGGATAGAAAAATAGTAATGTTTTTTTAAAAACAAAAAGAAAAAACAACTGCTGAGTTTTGAACAAAAGAAGTTCTGTGTGTCAGGCAGTGTTATAACCATTACGTTCCTAGGAAATATTTATCAAATGTATTGTGGGAAGTTATCACCCAGCCCTCTCCCAGAAAAATGAAATATCCTAGGAAATATTGAAAAGGCAGAATATTTCTCTGGATGTGAAAAGAAACCTGTTTCAAAAGACAGAATAGTTGCCTATAGCTTTCTGCCCATCACCAGCTAATGGGCCATTAAGATGGCCAGGCTAGCCCACTTTACATAATAAAGACTTCTCCTCACTGCAGCTGTAGGGGGAAGGGATATTACTCAACTGACCACAAGGCATCTGAGAACTCATCACAGCCTAGAGAGTAGCCCCCTGCATGGCACCATGGGAGTCTGACAACCAGTCAGAATACATTTCTTACACAGGAACAGGAGAGGTGGGACTGAACAGGGTATAAAAAGCCTAGCAAGCCCCTTCCTCAGCCCTTCTCTTCTTCTTCACCTACATTGAAACATGTGATCACCTTTTCTGGTCAGGGCTCAAGCCATGTGGCCCTGTCCAACAGTAAACCATCTTTCCAAGCAGCCTCCATGTCTCCAGTGTCTTTTTCCCCACTTGGAGCTGAATCCAGAAGGACATTTCTTTCAACAGTATGAAATAATAAATATACATAACAATACACTGCAACAGGCTATCTAGCAGAATTTATTGAGATGAGCGGGCATTCTCACCTCATAGCCAAATTGAAGGTTGCTTAGATTCTAAAAGAAAGCAGACGCAACGAATAGCCTTGCTTGGCCAACTGAAGCATGTAAACATTACTGCGAAAGTCAAGCAGGAAATACACCCAGAGGATGCGGTGGAAGAGGGCAATGCATGGGAGAACAGAGTAAAATTAAAGCAATCTCCTAGCACCATTTCTAGGAATCCCCGTGAATGCTTTATAATCATTGAGTTGCCATTTCTGAGATAAACTAACCGCACACATGGGACTTTTGTCTTTTAATGGCTTTTTATTTCCTCTTCCAATTTTTGAGTCTATCTCATCTCTCCCCCTAACTCAAATTTAGCTGTCTCTTCCTAACCACAAACCCTAATTAGGTGAATCCACCAGATACCTTCCTGATATATTGAGATTACAACTCTTTATCACAAATAGGAAAGAAAATGATTGACATGCTGGAGAGGCCGCCCAGAAATTGTACTTGCAACAAATATGGAAGATATCAGGGCATGAAGGCCTGTGTGTGAATATCTTAGAACTTCAATTTGTTACTATCGGAAGAAATGTCCTTCTGGGTTCAGCTCCAAGTGGGGAAAAAGACAATGGGAACATGGAGACTGCTTGGAAAGATGGTTTAATGGTGGACAGGACAACATGGCTTGAGGTCCTGAACAGAAAAGGCAATCCCTTGCTTCAAGATGTTGGGTGAAGGAGAGAAAGAAAAAAAAGGGACTTGCTGAGTTTTTTATACTGCTCGGCCCCACCTCTCCGTTTCCTGTTCCTGTGTAAATGTATTCTGATTGGTTGTCAGGCACCCATGGGGCCATGCAGGGGCAACTCTCTAGGTTGTGTTTTGAGTCCACGTTTGGTTGAGTTCCCAGATGCCATGTGGTGTTGGATAAAGGGCTAATACTATCATGCTTTAATCCCATCACCCTGGAGCTGAAGGGGGGACTCTTTGTTATGTAGAATAGACCGGCTCAGGCATTTTAATGGCCCATTAAGGAAAGTGGGGGCTATTAAGAGTGAGTCTGTTTCCTGCCTAAAAACATGTTTCTCCATTTCTGATCCAGGGAAATATAATATTCTACTTTTTCAATATTTCCCAGGATATTTCATTTTTCTAGGAGAGAGGTGGGTGCTAACTTCCTACATTACTAAACCAGGAGAACTTTGAAGATGAATATAGAAGAGTGTTT
Organism: Thamnophis sirtalis; assembly: GCF_051295495.1. NCBI lineage: Eukaryota > Metazoa > Chordata > Lepidosauria > Squamata > Natricidae > Thamnophis > Thamnophis sirtalis. The sequence continues at coordinate 139,053,050 of NW_028261385.1, read as the reverse complement.
CTCAACCTTGGCAACTTGAAGATGTCCGGACTTCAACCCCCCAGAATTCCCCAGCCCGCATTCGCTGGCTGGGGAATTCTGGGAGTTGAAGTCCGGACATCTTCAAGTTGCCAAGGTTGAGAAACACTGATATAGAAGCATGGAACTTTTTGGATTAGTCTTAAAAATCAAGATGTTTCCAGTTGAAGATATGACTTTTGTCAATTGTTTTCTATTTCTACATTGGCCAACCATCGTGAATGAAACAGCAGGCAATGAATTGAGCTACTCAGAGAAATATGTTGCGTTGACCTCTATGTGACTTACTCCCAAGGAAACCAGCTTCGCTCTGCAATGTTGTCATAAAACAGCAGGTACAGTAGTAGGCCAAGGGTCATTTTTAAAACAAAACAAAAGTAAAATAAATGGCTACTGCATGCATACAGGTCCTAAGTGTAGAGTGCATCGTTCCCTTGGGCCAAGGATGCTGCGTGTCAGTTCCTGGTTTGGAAAAAAAAAAAGAACTGGGTTAAAATAATAAAGGATTTTTAAAGGGGGAACTGTGGGTCAAAGAGCTAAATAGGCTTACGTCTCTCAGTTCTAGGGGTTTTTTTTGCAGTCGATCTTTGGCATTTCAGAGTGGCTCCCCCTCACCCAACTCCAGATTGACTGCTCAGGAAGTGGCGTGAAGATTTTTCACAGTCCACAATTGCTAAGATCCCACTGGGGATTCCTTGGTGTGAGAAGGGGGGGGGGGGACCGAGTACAAAGTGCCGCTGATGGAGAAGATTGGTTCCACCACAAAACCGCGGAGGACAAAATTGCGCTCGACGAAAGCGCGCATTTGACGTCATCACAGCGCGACGAAAACATCGCGCTGTGATCGAAAAATGTAAAAATAAAGCGAAAACCTTACCCTAACCCCCCCCAAACCTAACCCTAAACGTAACCCTTAACCTAACGCTAAACCTAACGCTAACCCTTAACCTAATGCTAAACGTAACCCTAACACTCTAAACCTAACCCTAACCCTTAACCTAACCCTAACCCTAACCCTAACCCTAACCCTAACCCTAACCCTTACCTTTATGTGAATCGGCTTGCTTTAATTTTAATTTTATTTCAATTTTTAATTTTTGTTCGTCGCGCTGTGATGACGTCAAATGCGCGCTTTCGTCGAGCGCGATTTTGTCCTCCGCGGTTTTGACGGGTCACGGAAAAGATTAGGCACACCTAGCAGTGTGATCAGGAAGATAGCTAAGCAGAGAGCCTAACACACACACACACACACACACACACCCAATGATTTCTCTCTCCCCACCCCCTTCCCTAGCCCATGCCTTTCCCCCCCCCTCCCCAACTTCCCTCTCTTTCTGGTTACAAAATTGCAGCAGTTAAAAGGAATGTTTTCCTTGAAAGCCCCCCTACTAAACTGGGATTAACTTCAAGGCTCTAAAGTGGGAACAGCTCCAGAATGACCAGTAATCAAGACAATAGACAATTGCTGCTTTCTTTAATCTGGGGCCTGTTGGAACAGCCACCCCCCCCCTCCTCCTTGACAGGTGATGGATTAGCAGAAACTAACACAACTTCCTAATGTCTTCATAGGGGGAGGAAAAAAAACCCCTCCTACAGTTTATCTTCAGGCACACTGCGCTCATTCTTTCGCCCTCTCGCAGGGGCCGGCTTCCCTTAATCCAGCTCTTTTCCTCTCTGCCTGCCCGAAAGCCTTCTCCTCTTCTTCTTCTTCTTCTTCTTCTCCTCCTCCTCCTCCTCCTCCTCCTCCTCCTCCTCCTCCTCCTCCTCCTCCTCCTCCTCCTCCTCGCCTTATCCTTTCCCTCTCTCCTCCAAGGCCTCCAATAGACCCTTCATCAGCAGCATCTGCTGCCGGCTGCTGTCACAGCAGGAAAAGGGATAGGAGATCTGCATTGCAGATGAATTTCCCCGGCGCGCAAGATGAAGCGGCTGGGCTGCGGTGCTTAGAGCCGGGGCATCTTTCTTTTGCAAACGCCCGTTGCGCTCTGCGCGCTTTCCTTTGTCTGGGTGGGTGGGTGGGTGGGCGCAGTGGTTGGCGACGTTCAGCCTCCGGTGCCAGCCAGTTACGTTTCGGCTAACAGATGGCGCGCCCGCCTCCGCCCCTCCTTGCAACAGCAGCCACCGAACAGCCATTCTGGCTAGCAATAAAAAAAGAGGGGGGGGGTTGGCATTGTGGGCCTGGGGATTGGTACAAAAGGATGCAGAAAGGAAAAAAGGATGCTCCACCAAGCCGAGAGAAGCGCCCTGTTGCTCTTATTATCGGCTCCTATTATCTAAAGCAGTGTTTCTCAACCTTGGCAACTTGAAGATGTCCGGACTTCAACTCCCAGAATTCCCCAGCCAGCGAATGCTGGCTGGGGAATTCTGGGAGTTGAAATCCGGACATCTTCAAGTTGCCAAGGTTGAGAAACACTGTTCTATATTCATCTTCAAAGTTCTCCCAGTTTAGTAATGTAGGAAGTTAGCACCCACCTCTCCTAGAAAAATGAAATATCCTGGGAAATATTGAAAAAGTAGAATATTATATTTCCCTGGATCAGAAATGGAGAAACATGTTTTTAGGCAGGAAACAGACTCACTCTTAATAGTGCCTACTTTCCTTAATGAGCCATTAAAATGCCTGAGCTGGTCTATTCTACATAACAAAGAGTCCCCCCTTCAGCTCCAGGGTGATGGGATTAAAGCATGGCTGGGGAATTCTGGGAGTTGAAGTCCGGACATCTTCAAGTTGCCAAGGTTGAGAAACACTGATCTAAAGCGTGGCTAAATCCACTACCTGCTTTTTTTGTGGCCATAGATGCATCCTCTTCGTGTCACATCCTGGGGGTGGGAGGGGGTGTCACTCCATGTCATCTGTGCAAGGGGAGCAAGAGGGAGAGACGGAGGGGAGGGGGAGAGGGGTGGTCTCTTAGGGTCACCAAGCGAGTTTTGTAATCCAGGGAGGGACCTGATGCTACCCCTGGAAACATAATGGTACACCTACATCCCTGCCAGCTGTTTATGTAAAAGCTAGATGGGTGGACTTCAACTCCCAGAATTCCTCAGCCAGCTTGAACTTCCTAAGTTTGTAAAAAAAAAAAAAGCCTCAAAATAATGAAATAGTACTGTTAAATCGTGTATTTTTTTTTAAAATTAAGAGTAGTTTGTTTATTTGCTTTTTTTTTTTTTTACATCTTGGTTTCACATAAAATGTTTAAATTAGAAAGAGGGAAAGTGGGAAACCTCCTGGAGAGGAAATTGGTTTTGGCAAAGGGGGAAGTCAATTGAATTGGATTTACATTAGTTTGACATCTCTAGTAGTTATGATCACTACAGGGACCCAGTATTGTATTGTTGGAAGAAATGTCCTTCTGGGTTCGGCTCCAAGTGGGGGAAAAGACACTGGAGACATGGAGGCTGCTTGGAAAGATGGTTTTAATGGTGGACAGGACTACATGGTTTGAGTCCCAAACAGAAAAGGTGATCACATGCTTCAATGTTGGTGGAGAAGAAGAGAAGGGCTGAGGAAGGGGCTTGCTAGGCTTTTTATAACCTGTTCAGTCCCACCTCTCTGCTTCCTGTTCCTGTGTAAGAAATGTATTCTGATTGGTTGTCAGACTCCCATGGGGCCATGCAGGGGCAACTCTCTAGGCTGTGTTTTGAATCCAGGTTTGGTTGAGTTCTCAGATGCCATGTGGTCAGTTGGGGCCAATATTATCATGTTTTAATCCCATCACCCCTGGAGCTGAAATGGAGAAGCCTTTATTATGTAAAGTGGACTAACTTGGCCTTCTTAATGGCCCATTGACAAAGTGGGGATGGGCAGGAAGCTACAGGCAGCTATTCTGTCTTTTAAAACATGTTTCTTTCTTTTCACATCCAGAGAAATATTCTGCCTTTTCAATATTTCCTAGGATATTTTATTTTTCCGGGAGAGGGCTGGGTGATAACTTCCTAGGGTATTTAAGTACATATAATAGTGCCCAAATGCAGGACTAGCATCGTACGGTGCATTTTTCTGCTACCATTCTCTCTGTTCTGATCGCCAACTAGAAATCACTCATCCATGATTTTTTACAACAACTAAGTAGAACCTCATAAACCCTTCTAGGGGGCCCCCATTGAATATGCAAAAGTGTGCCTGTGTGTACATGGGTGTGAAATAGTCAAGAATTGTGGAATGGCTGTTTTCACTTCATCAGCAGTGAAAATATTCTTTTATCCTTAATTGCTACAAGGCTAAAATCATTCAGTAAAAATGTTGGTCATCATTATCACCATCCGTTCATAACATCCCATAATACATATAAGGATTCCTGAGTGTTAATGTTACTCTTGCAGACCATTGTTAGAGTTTATTTAAATTACTCCAAAATCAGCTGAAAAATCCCCAAACAGTATTATTGTATTGCTCTGATTAACAGTAGTGATTTGAAAGTTATGGTGAATTTGCTTATTACAATTGCATTAAAGTGAATTTATTAAATTATTTAAAAAGTGAATTTATTATTATAAAGTGAATTTATTAAATTAAATTATTACAATTGAGTTAAAGTGAATTTATTAAAGTGAATTTGCTTATTACACATTCCAGCTGACTGGGGAAAAACATCCCTGCCACTTAATTTAGAAAAGAGATAAAATAGGAAAACTGACTGAACATAATGAAACATGCCATAAACACATTCACTTGTTGAAAAATAGACTGCATTTGAAATGTTTTGAAAACAATATAGTTCAAGTTAAGATTCAGCATTCTTCTCTTTGCTGTAATGATTCTGCATTATTTCTACAGTGGGAGTAACACTGATATCTTAATAATACTTCAAATATAGGAAAGTACAGAGTTTGAGGCTGATCAGTGTATCTAACCCAATGCGCTACAATTGTTTTGGCTACACTGGTTGGGAATTCTGAGCATTTTAATCCCAGCACATGAGAAACTCATTAACTCATTAGAAATGGCTAACCTAACCCATAATTTAAATCAAAGAGAGCAGGGGCAACCTGCAATTCAACCTAATTGCTTTTCTGCAGATTATCAATTCTGATTTTGGATAGTAGTGCTGTATCGGATGATCTCAGAAAGAGCAGTAGCTGCACTCATCTGTTGTTTAGCTCTCTTCATCATTGGCATGTAGCAATGGTGGGTTGCAGGAGGTACGGCCCGGTACGGGCGTAACGGAGCCTGCCCGGAGCACTGGATACCGTTCCGGTACAGTGCTCTGGAGGGGCCATCCGCCCGTCCAAGTTCCTTACCTGTCTTTTAAGGCTTACACACATGCGTATGGCGGAGTGCCTGCGTGACACTCCGCTGAGCAGCTGGAGCTTGTGGAGGCGGTAAGACACATGCACACGCTGCGTGCATCCATGTGGATGACGCCGGGCCCGGAACCCACCAATGGCATGTCGCTACCAACATGTAACTCCGTGGAGAATGTGGTTCTTGATGAAAGCCTGCAGAGAGAGGCCTCTGAAATTCTCTGTCACTCTTAAAAGCAATTTCCATTTTGGTTTATGTGACCAGGAGGAAGGTGGCTTAGAAGGAAGCAAACGGCAACATTCTGAACCACTATCTGAAAGCTTCTCTCACCAGGATACTTGTGGGAATTTTTCTGGATTCTTTTCCTCTTCTGTACGTAACATTTCAACCTTGCTGTATCTTTCAACAGTCACTAAACAGGGCAGTTGTTAAGTGAGGACTACCCATACTGAACTGCAGGATGAGAGCCGAGGTGGCGCAGTGGTTAAATGCAGCACTGCAGGCTACTGCTAGATCAGCAGTTCAACGGTTCAAATCTCACCGGCTCAGGGTTGACTCAGCCTTCCATCCTTCCGAGGTGGGTAAAATGAGGAGTCAGCATATTGTTGGGGGCAATATGCTGACTCTCTGTAAACCGCTTAGAGAGGGCTGAAAGCCCTATGAAGCGGTATATAAGTCTACTGCTATTGCTATGAGAGAAAACAGCCTTTATTGTTTTTTGTTGGTAGGTGTCTTTTGTTTTAAAGGTTGTTATTTTTCTAAATATTACTTTCTCTGAAAATCCAATCAAAGCGGGCAGCTGCTTTTTCTATTACTTGCCATGGCAGTAAATAATTTTCCAAAAAAACAGTCATCCTCCTCCCGCCCGCCCGCCCCCCCCTTCAGAATATTCAGAAAGGAAGTCATTTGCACCTGTATCCAAACAATCAGAGGCATAACACTGTGACGGGGAAAGCACCAATAAATAACTCAGCCAGGCCCTTTGCTGACCTTGATGGATATGCCTTGAATTAAGTCACAACATTATTCACAAATCATTTCAAGATCAATATTAACCCTGGAAAGGCAGCCGACAGAGGCCACAGAGGTTGGGAACCGGGGGGGGGGGTGGACAGCAAGACATCGCCTTTCCCCCTTCCGGCCTATGGCTTCCCTACTTCAAAGCAAATTCTCTGAGTTTTTTTTTCTCCCCTCCTCGCCCCCTGGTATGCTAAACCTGGAATGTGAGCATGTTTTGGCCACAGCATGAGAAACATCCATCTCCTGCATCAGCTTGATTCCTATTTAACATTTCCCAGGCAAAGTTGGGAGAGGGAGGGAAGGAGGGACAGAGGGAGGGGGGGAAAGAGAGGGAGAGGGAGCAGAGGACTGTGGGTGAGATGATTATCTTAGACAATGCCTCCTTCAGAAGGAGGGACTTTGAGAATAAGAGCAGAGCCTTCCTTCCTTCCTTCCCTTCCCTTCCTTCCTTCCTTTCCTTCCTTCCTTCCTTCCTTCCTTCCTTCCTTCCTTCCTTCCTTCCTTCCTTCCTTCCTTCCTTCCTTCCTTCCTTTCCTTCCTTCCTGGGGTGCTTTCTTTCAAACAAATGGCTTGGGGGGTAGTGTTTCAACCCTCCATTTTTCCTTCCTTCCTTCCTTCCTTCCTTCCTTCCTTCCTTCCTTCCTTCCTTCCTTCCTTCCTTCCTTCCTTCCTTCCTTCCTTCCTGAGGTGCTTTCTTTGAAACAAATGGCTTGGGGGGGGGTAGTGTTTCAACCCTCCATTTTTCCTTCCTTCCTTCCTTCCTTCCTTCCTTCCTTTCCTTCCTTCCTTCCTTCCTTCCTTCCTTCCTTCCTTCCTTCCTTCCTTCCCTTCCTTCCTGGGGTGCTTTCTTTGAAACAAATGGCTTGGGGGGGGTAGTGTTTCAACCCTCCATTTTTCCTTCCTTCCTTCCTTCCTTCCTTCCTTCCTTCCTTCCTTCCTTCCTTCCTTCCTTCCTTCCTTCCTTCCTTCCTTCTTTCCTTTCCTTTCCTTTCCTTTCCTTTCCTTCCTTCCTTCCTTCCTTCCTTCCTTCCTTCCTTCCTTCCTTCCTTCCTTCCTTCCTTCCTGGGGTGCTTTCTTTGAAACAAATGGCTTGGGGGGGTAATGTTTCAACCCTCCATTTTTCCTTCCTTCCTTCCTTCCTTCCTTCCTTCCTTCCTTCCTTCCTTCCTTCCTTCCTTCCTTCCTTCCTTCCTTCCTTTCCTTCCTTCCTGAGGTGAGGTAGGAATGGCCTGCATGATTTTGTTTTCCTAGTCTGTTCTACTTTGAAGGGCTGACACAAATAGACAGTTCTAGGGTCTAGCTGCCCCTCTGATAGTCACAGTGAAAATAGCCATGGAAGTGCAGGTGATCGGACAGGTGGGTCAATCTAGCAGTGGGCCAATTGGAGACTAGCAGAGTGCTGACCTCTGAGGGGTCTTCTTTCATGAGACCTAAAACATCCACATTGGAGGTGGCTTACTGCTAGTTTGCACCAGTTCAGGCAAACCAGTAGTGGCAATCGCAACTGGGTCACCAAACCAGTAGGGACGGCAGGCTCGCCACGCCCCCGAACCAGTTCCCCTGTCACCGCGGCATGTATTTTTAACATTTTTAATGTTCTGCACATTTGCAGACCTATTTACAGGCAACTGCACACACACACACACACACACACACACACAAAAATCACGTGCGCATTGAACCGGCAGTAATGCCGGCAGAAACCCATCCCTCTATCCACATGGGAAATCTTCTCCTAGCTTGGGATAGAAAACAGTAGCTTTGTGCTAGAATACTTGAGTCAGATTTCAATCTTCTTCAGCTGTGTGCTGGCAATGAGAGGGAAGCTTCATTGTGCGAAAAAGTTTGTGTTAAGAAGGGCATTTTCACATCACAGCAACCAGGAAATGTGGATGAGCTCACAATTACTTGTCCTTATTCTCTCTTCCAAATCTTGAGGTCAGGATTTCTGAAAACAGTTGCTTCTAGGAACTATTCGCATTAAGCAATCCTATTAGTGTCTCAGCTGTTGAGGCAGTTGATTCATGATGTGCCATCAGCCTTTCTGAGGCTGTGGCATGGAGAAATATAAGATTTTTAAAGACCTATTTGCAATGTTCCTGAATCTTCTCGCCCTCCATAGTTATTCAAAAGCAACCTCATCTAAGTTCAGTGGAACTTATTCCTAGCTAAACTGTTGCTAGGTAACAATCCATAAAACCCTTTGGTCTCATAATCCTATGATTCCAACTTTGTCCCAACACTTATCTTGGTTCCAATCCCCTTAAAATAAGTAGATGAGCCTCAGTGGTGGGTTTCAAATTTTTTTAGAACCTCTTCTGTAGGTGTGGCCGGCTTTGTGGGAGTGGCTTGCCAGCCATATGACCAGGTGGGAGTGGCTTGCCAGCCATGTGACTGGGTGGGAGTGGGTTGCTGGCCATGTGACCAGGTAGGAGTGGCTTGCCAGCCATATGACCAGGTGGGAGTGGGTTGCCAGCCATGTGACCAGGCAGGAGTGGCTTGCCAGCCATGTGACTGGGTGGGCGTGGCCAACTTGTAAAATGTGGTGAAACTCACTTAACAACACTCTTGCTTAGCAACCAAAATGTTAGCTCAGGAACTCTGGCATTTGAAGCACGCAAGTCTTAAAGCTCTCAAGTTACAAGACCCTTGCACCCCTAACCCTTTAGGGAAAAAAATGCTCAGGGGTGTTCAAATTTGACAGCTTTAAGACTTGTGGACTTCAACTCCCAGAATTCCTCCTCTCGCTCTTCATTTTGATGATGTGCGGACGGGCGAGGGGAGGGGAGGAGCTGGAGCTGGTTCTAAACAGCACTGTAGATTTGTGGAACCTCTTCTATAGAAGAGGTTAGAACTGGCAGGAACCCACCCCTGATGAGCCTCAGCTTTTTGCATGTGCTATGCTATGATGAAATAGGGCCTTTGACCTAGACCAGGGGTCGGCAACCTTAAACACTCAAAGAGCCATTTGGACCCATTTCCCACAGAAAAGAAAACATCAGGAGCCACAAAACCCTTCCCGTGCATGACTATTTCCTGAGCGCCCACAAAACCAGCATATGTATTTGAATTAAAGGTTCTGTTTTCTTCTGAAACTTTTCTTTTCTTGGATGTATCCATGGCTGGCCTACTGGGGGTCGAAAAGCTCAATAAATCATGTGCTGGCGGGTGCCGCACATTGGCAGTTGTGACACATATTTTGAGCCACAAGGAGCCTCAACAGAGGGATGAAAGAGCCACGGGTTGCTGATCCCTGGCCTAGACACACACACACCCCCAGCCCTAGTTACTGAAGAGTTCTTGTCTAAGGGAAATCCCTAAGATTGGCTTTGTTGGAATAATAATAATAATAATAATGAGCCGAGGTGGTGCAGTGGTTAGAGTGCAGTACTGCAGGCCACTTCAGCTGACTGCTATCTGCAGTTCAGCGGTTCAAATCTCACCAGGCTCAAGGTTGACTCAGCCTTCCATCCTTCCAAGGTAGGTGAAATGAGGACCCGGATTGTTGTTGGGGGCAATATGCTGACTCTGTAAACCGCTTAGAGAGGGCTGAAAGCCCTATGAAGCGGTATATAAGTCTAACTGCTATTGCTATAATGCAGTGACTAACTTTATGGAGGCATGAAGTTGTGGCAAGCTGTGCTGAGTGCTCCAACACTGGAGGTTTTTAAGAAGAAATTGGACAACCATTTTTCTAAAACGTTCTAAGGCAGTGATGCCTAAACTTTTTTTTTTCAATCCATTTTTTTTATTTTTAAACATAAAAAAACAATATTAAAAAAATGATCTCATCCATTACGTACAGCATGTCTTTTGGTTACAAGTGCATTCATATTCTCAATCACATTTACAACCACAGATTTTTCATCTAGTATAACTAAATACCTCACCTTCATTGCACAATGTATATTCAATTACAATTAATATTATTATTATTATTTTCCAATAAACCTAATTCCCTTATATTCTTGACTGTTTATTTAATAACAGTATACCTTTATATAATCACAGATCCCGATATGAAAGAGATTTACCAACCATTTATATTTATATATCACTGTTTTCAATTATGTATAATCCCACCCATCAACTATCGAGTATGCTTATGTTCATTATTGTCCTTGGACATCATACATTCAAACAAAGATGTTATTCCTTCATTTTTCAACGCTATTCTAAATAGTCACTTCATATATAGACCAATTTTTAATTTAAACTTTTTTCTAAAGGTGTGCCAAAATTGTACGTGCTCACGCTAGCACATGCGTGTCCACCCTCCTGCACATGCACGCATGACCCCCCCCACCTGTGCATGTGTGTGCAACCCCCGAACATGCACGTGCGACCCCCACCTTCGTATAGGGGGCAGAAAATGTTGCTCTCCCCAGTTCCGGAGGCTTTCCTGAAGCCTGGGGAGGGTGAAAAACTTGAAGTTCATTTCCGAACTTCTGATTGGCCTGTTGCAGGGGTGGGTTTCAACCGGTTCACGGCGGTCCCTGCGAACTGGTTGGTCGGCGAACCCAGAAGTAAGTAACTTCCGGGAACGGCGAAGGGCGCGCCCGCCCGCCTGTGGTCCTTACCCGGTTTTGACGAGTTCTGCACTTCCACGCATGCGCAGGACGCATACAGCGCCTGCGCGATCCTCCAGGAGCAGCTGGAACATCGCGCAGACGCTAGTACGCATGCGTCCACCGCGCGCGTGCACGAGCACGCCGCCGGCCCCGTTCCAACCGAACCGGTTGGAACGGGGCGAGAAACCCACCCCTGGCCTGCTGGGTCTGTTTTTCACCCTCTCGAGGCTCCGGAGGTTTTCCTGAAGCCTGGGAAGGGTGAAAATGGCTTTCCCTGGCCCTCCAGAAGGCTGAAAAGCAGCTGGCCGGCACACATGCACGCCGGAGCTGAGGGCTGCTATGCTGGCAAATATAGCTCCGTGTGCCACCTGTGATACACGTGCCATAGCTTTGCCATCACTGTTTTACGGCTTCCTGCTTCAGCAGAGAAGAAGACCTCCAAGGTCCCTTCCAACCCTGTTATTCTGTTATTATATTCTTTCCTCCCATTTGACAGAAGTTAAAACATGACTCCTCCTGTTGGGAGAAAGCTATTGTCAGCGTTCCAAATACCATGCAGAATTAAATCAGAGTCCAAGGCAAAACTATGCTTAAGGTTCCAATTTAATAAGACAGACCTGTCGGCACATAGCTGTGGAATCCCAATACTGGAAGTGACATCAGAATTCCACCCAGTTCAAAGTTCATGATCTTGTTCCCCACACCCACAATCCATCACATGCTCCAATCTTCTTCTTCCATGCTGGCGGCTCCACCCAGCTGCTTCCGGTCAGGTGTAAAAGTGCGGAGACAAAAGATGACCTTGGTCTTCTAGTAAAGAATGACAACAACACATTCCACAATCCTACTCCTGTCTATTCCCCCTTCCCATCAACTATACTAATGAAACAGCATAATGAAATAAGAGAAAGTGTGCCAGGCCAAAATTCTAAAAGGAATATAAATGCAGGCCTGATAGCTATTTATTTATTTATTTTATTTATTTATAAAATTTATATGCCGCCCAATCCCGAAGGACTCCGGGTGTGCTGACCAACATGGGTATATGGGCTAGAATACCACAGGTGGTATTTTCATTCAGCTCGTTCTTAAAGAAAGTCATTGACAACTGGAGCTCATAAATAATTCCCTGAAGTGTTTTTAGGTGAGGAGTGTTAACACTTAAATTATGGCTGCAGTCCAAGTTGAGTAGCTGAATGACATGCTTCCTCGAGATGGAATATGTATTCCCTCTGCTTTTAACTCACCAGCATCTAATCAAATCATCAAGACCTTTGCTCAAGAGCTATGACCATAATTAATAGCTTCCAATCTAGGAATGTAATGAAAATTAAAGTTGGCATTTTCTAAGTAAGATAAGTTCACGTTGCTTTCCTCTTTCAAAACAGGGAGAGGTTCTGGGTGTTTGAACAGCTGAGAAATGCTCTTCTAACCACTTACAGATTCTCTTCGCTAGGATGGGTCCTGTTGACCTGCTTTGTTAACCATGATGCACTCCCTCTTTCCCTGACCCCAAAGTTCACTTTGATCCTAGTTATGGTGGGCATTTGTGTGGTGTGTGGTAAATGGGCATCAGAGAAATGTCTTCTCATAGTAACCAAAATTACTTCTTCCCTTAGCAAAGGTAAAGGTTCCCTTCACACATATGTGCTAGTCAGGGGTGGGTTTCTCGCCCCGTTCCAACCGGTTCGGTTGGAACGGGGCCAGCGGCGTCCTCGTGCACGCGCGCGGTGCACGCATGCGTACTAGCGTCTGTGCGATGCTCCAGCTGCTCCTGGAGGATCGTGCAGGCGCTGTATGCGTCCTGTGCATGCGTGGAAGCGCAGAACTCGTCAAAACCGGGTAAGAAGCGCGGGCGGGCAGCTGAGCCCTTCGCCATTCCCGGATTTGAACCACCGAACTGCCGATCTTTCTGATCGACAAGCTCAGCGTCTTAGCCACTGAGCCCTTCTTCCCTTAGTGGGGTTGCAAAAATAAATAAATTACTTACTTCCGGGTTCGCTGACCAACCGGTTCGCAGGGACCGCCACGAGCCAGTTGAAACCCACCCCTGGTGCTAGTCATTCCCAAATCTAGGGGGCAGTGCTTATGTCCGCTTCAAAGCTGAAGAGCCAGCGCTGTCCAAAGATGTCTCCATGGTCATGTGGCCGGCATGACTAAATGCCGAAGATGCACGGAACGCAGTTACCTTCCCACCAAAGATGGTTTCTATTTTTCTATTTGCTTTCAAACTGCTAGGTTAGCAGAAGCTGGGACAAGTAACGGGAGCTCACTCCGTTATGCAGCGCTAGGGATTTGAACCACCGAACTGCCGACCTTTCTGATCGACAAGCTCAGCGTCTTAGCCACTGAGCCCTTCTTCCCTTAGTGGGGTTGCAAAAATAAATAAATTCCAATGTGTTTCTCCTCAAACAGTGTTCCTTTATCATCTGCCTTTCCCCTTGTGGGCGTTTTTTAACATTCTAATGTTCACTTATTAGGAACACAGGAAAATATTTTCTGCAGAAAGGTGGGAAATAAATTTCAGCAAGTACAGTAAACGCAATTAGTCACCATGTCTGGAAAACTCATGCAGAGTTGCCTGCCTGTTTGACTTGGCTAAAAGAGGGAGGGAAATAAATTAAGGTAGCTGTGCAACTGAGGAGTTAAATCAAGGGCATCTAACTTATCTTCCATATTTTATGCCAGTGATCCATCAAAGTTGGACTCAAGAATAGATCACTGATAGAGGAGATGCTGACAGCATTTTTGTTCTGGTGGTGGTCCTTGTGCCATATAACGTCAATATCCACACCAGTCACTAAGTTTTATGGAACAATTTAAAATGCATGGATTAGTTTCAGTAGAGAAATTGAATGTCAAACTTCTTAGAACCCTGGTGGTGAAGTGGTTAGAATGCAGCATTGCAGGCAAATGCTGCCCACATCCTGATGTTCAGCCCTGATGGGTTAAAAGTTGACTCAGCCTTCCATCCTTCCGAGGTTGGCAAAACAAGGAGTCATATTTTTGGGGGGAAGGGGCAATATGCTGACATTGTAAACTGCCCAGAGAGCACTGTAAAATGGGGCAGTAAATTACGACTAAAGGGACGCAGTGGCTCAGTGGCTAAAATGCTAAGTTTGTTGATCAGAAAAGTTGGCAGTTCATCGGTTCGAATCCCTTGTGATGCGTAATGGAGTGAGCTCCCGTTACTTATCCCAGCTTCTGCCAACCCAGCAGTTCGAAAGCATGTAAAAATGCAAGTAGAAAAATAGGAACCACCTTTGGTGGGAAGGTAACAGTGTTCCATGCGCCTTTGGCATTTAGTCATGCCGACCACATGACCATGGAGATGTCTTCGGACAGCGCTGGCTCTTCGGCTTTGAAATGAAGATGAGCACCACTCCCTAGAGTAGGGAATGACAAACATTTACTTTTTATATTAAGACCAAGTTCTATCGCTATTGCTGAAACCTGTGGGACTGAAAGTTACTTTACTTTAGCTGGATTGTGTCTTCACTGTGGTCATTAAGAAGAAGAAAGCTATGTTTAGTATGCGTTCAGAAAAGAAAGTTCATTTTTAAATCCATTAGTGTACAATGTAATGCCTTTTATTTTCATCAGTTCCTTCTTATGATGCTCACCAGAGAAGTTAATCCATTGAAGACTTTGAAAATGGAAGGCAAGTGGTGCTGTCTAGCCCACTTAAAGAGTAGGGAAAGTTCTAAACTTGAACAAGTTCCTTTCATCCATAGAGATGATCCTCAACCTTTGCCCATCCCAGGCACCGCCTCCCAAGGAGACATTTTGAGTCTCTTGAAGCATCCAACAAAGTTTCAAAGTTTCAAAGTTCAATAATATTTGTATGCCGCCCAATCCCGTAGGACTCCGGGTGGCTAACAATATAAATAAATCAAAAAGAAAGGAAGGAAAGAAAAGATAGATTTAAAAACACACCATGCACTCCGTTCCAAGTGGGGCTGGACCATATTTTGGGGTCAACAGCCCCAGGCCTGCCTGAACAGCCAGGTTTTAGTGGCTTTACGGAAGGCCGAGAGAGTGGGAAGGGTCCGGATCTCTGCGGGGAGATCATTCCACAGGGCCGGAGAAGCTACAGAGAAAGACCTCCCCCGAGTGGTCGCCAACCGGCATTGCCCGGTCGACGGTACCCTAAGGAGGCCCAATCTGTGAGATCTTATGGGTCGGACCCTTGTAGGTTAGTTCCCAAATCCATCCACGTGACACAGGTGGTTCAATGCAGGAATTAAACCCAGTGGGGCCTAACAGTTTTACATACATCCTGTAATAATCTAGTGATGGGATTCAATTTTTTTTACTACAGGTTCTGTGGGCGTGGCTTGGTGAGCATGGCAGGGGAAGGATACTGTAAAATAGCCATTCCCACCTCATTCCAGTGGAAGGTTACTTCAAAATCTCCATTCCATCCCAATCAGTTGGGACTCGGGAGGCAGAGAATAGATGGGGGCGGGGCCAGCCAGAGGTGGTATTTACCGGTTCTCCAAACTACTCAAAATTTCCGCTACCGGTTCTCCAGAACTGGTCAGAACCTGCTGAATAACACTTCTGGTAATAATACTAAAAACAGGGCACAGAACTGAATGAATCTTGACTTGGTCAAGCCCTATTAGCAAGCTTGTAGTGGAAATGAAATGTGAACTAAGGATGCCACTATTGCATGTCCAGTAACTGTAAGCCATTGGTCCCAAACATGTACCTTTTACAGGCTAGGCCTGTGATGGCGAACCTGTGGCATGTGTGCCACAGGTGGCACGCAGAGCCCTCTCTGCGGGCTCACCAGCCATTGCTCCAGCTCTGCTCTTTCGTGCATGTACGCGCACCTCCTGCCGGTCAGCTGGTTTTTAGGTCTCTGCCGCACATGTGGGGTGTATGTGGGAGACATGCACACATTTGTGGGAGGCAGGGCACACATGGGGGGGTCATGAATGCATGTGCAGGGGGTGCATGTAAGGGTCGCGCATGCATGCATGGCGGGCATGGGGATGCACATGCCTTGCATTATGAGTGTGCGCACATGCGCTTTCAGCACTTGGCGCTGAAAAGGTTAGCCATCCCTGGGCTAGTTCTAGGCCCTATCTGATTAGCAAAGAAAGGAGACCAAAGTCATTACTTCGAACTTACTAGGATGAGATTTTTTCCTGCACAAACCTTCATGTACGGCCGGGCAGACCCTGCAATGAGCAAGGTGGATGAGATTTTATCATTATTAAAAGCCTTGGGTTTTGTTGGAAAACAAGACACTTCCATAGAGCCAAGGTGGCGCAGTGGTTAGAGTGCAGTACTTCAGCTGACTGTTAGCTGCAGTTCAGCGGTTCAAATCTCACCGGCTCAGGGTTGACTCAGCCTTCCATCCTTCTGAGGTGGGTAAAATGAGGACCCGGATTGTTGTTGGGGGCAATATGCTGACTCTGTAAACCGCTTAGAGAGGGCTGAAAGCCCTATGAAGCGGTATATAAGTCTAACATTGCTATAGGATGAGTTCCCTTCCCTTTGGTAGACAATATGTCTCTGTCCAGGCCAAGGAAAACAAGCCTCCCTTGTCAAGAAAGGAAGGACTGCCTATTAGCCTCCTTCTTGGCATTGCCCAATGTCAAGTATCTGGGGTCACCATGAACAAGTTATGAATGGCTTTAGACAAAGACTGAATCATGTCAAAAACGGTAATCAGGAGATGCCAGAAGCTGAAGTCAGTTAGCTCTCGCTTCCAGTCACATGCTGACAGCTGCAGAAACAGGTGAAGGGCATTATCTGCTTTGCCAGCTAGCAGCTGATGGCCTTGGACAGGAGCCAAGAGATTACTCTGGATGTGTGTGCTGTCCACCCTCTTCCTGGGCTGGGTGTGCCATTTTCTATTCTAAGAGCAAGAGAGCTGACAGAGAGCTTTTCTTCTCGTCCCCTGCAAGGACCCACACAGATTTCCAGCAGTCGGATGAGTCCCAACAGCTGGAAAGAGCTAACCTTAAAGAATTGGAAGTCCCCCCCCCCTGTTTTTTTTCTTGGCTGAGTATTTGTCGAAGGGCTGACACCTGTCAGAGACAAATCCATTATTGATAAATTCTTCCTTGGGACATCTGAGGGGAAGAGCTGTGAAATCCACCACATCTAGGTGTTTCTTCAGATCCTGCCCCATTCATCAATGGTGGAGGCAGGTGGTGTCCATGCTTATGAATTAAGCAGCCTTTTCAGCACAGCCAATCACTGTTAGCAATAGCAATAGCAATAGCAGTAGACTTATATACTGCTTCATAGGCCTTTCAGGCCTCTCTAAGCGGTT
Source organism: Thamnophis sirtalis (assembly GCF_051295495.1). Classification (NCBI taxonomy): domain Eukaryota; kingdom Metazoa; phylum Chordata; class Lepidosauria; order Squamata; family Natricidae; genus Thamnophis; species Thamnophis sirtalis. The sequence continues at coordinate 139,035,910 of NW_028261385.1, read as the reverse complement.
TACAGAGAGTCAGCATATTGCCCCAAACAATCTGGGTCCTCATTTTACCCACCTCGGAAGGATGGAAGGCTGAGTCAACCCTGAGCCGGTGAGATTTGAACCGCTGACCTGCTGATCTAGCAGTAGCCTGCAGTGCTGCTTTTAACCACTGCGCCACCTTGGCTCATGTTTCCAGGACTATTAAGGTTGCTATAAAACGGGTGGCTTTTTTTCGCCCTGTAAATACTAGCTGGATAGATTTGCTTTATGCTAAGATTGGTCCGTCTTGAGAGAAAGCATATTGCTTAAGGGGAAGGTAAAGTTCCCTTCGCACCATGGTGGGTTTCGAAACTTTTGGGAGCCTACTCTGTGGGTGTGGCCTCCTTTGTGGGAGTGGCTTGCTGGCCATGTGACCTGGTGGGAGTGGCTTGCTGGCCATGTGTTTTCTTTCCCCCTCTCTCTTTCTCTCTCTCTCTCTTTCCTTCCTTTTGTCTCTCTGTCCCTTTTTTCTTTTTTTCTTTCATCTCTCTCACTCTTTTTCTTTCTTTTTTCTTTATTTATTTATTTATTTCTTCCTTTCTTTCTCTTTCTCTCTGTGTCAGTCTGTGTGTGTGTGTGGCAGTGGTGGGTTTCAAAATTTTTTGGAACCTCTTCTGTAGGTGTGGCCTGCTTTCTGGGTCCACTGGTGGAACCTCTTCTAACTGATTCAGTAGATTTGACGAACTGGTTCTACGAATAGGTATGAACTGGTAGGAACCCACCTCTGCTTCGCACATATATGATAGTCGTTCCAGACTCTAGGGGGCGCTGGTCATCTCTGCTTCAAATCCAAAGAGCCAGCACTGTCCGAAGACATCTCCGTGGTCATGTGGCTGGCATGACTAATCACCAAAGACGCAAGGAATGCTGTCACCTTTCCACCAAAGGTGGTCCGTATTTTTCTACTTGCATTTTTTACGTCCTTTCGAACTGCTAGGTTGGCAGAAGCTGGGACAAGTAACGGGAGCTCCTTCCGTTATGCGTCGCTAGGGACACGAACGGCTGAACTTCTGACCTTTCTGATCGACAAGCTCAGCCTCTTAGCCACTGAGCCACCGCGTCCCTCATATTGCTATAAAGACAGATAATTAAGTCTGCCCCCTTTTTTTTCCATCTCTAGTGTTCAAATCTCTTGTCCGAAAAGTTTTTGCTCATTATAGATGCAATTGATTGGAGGAATACCCTTGTTGTAATTATAAATGTGTAGAGCTAGCTGCCATAGAAGACTGAAACCTATTTGGCGGGTGGGTGAAAAGGGTGAATGTGACTTCCAAAATAAGCAGATGTAATTATTTGGTATGTGAACTCACTTGTGGATGACAATTCCTGGAGAGCCAAAAAGGAAAAGAGTGTAGGCCAGGGGTACTAAGCTTGTGAACTCACATTGTCACCATGTGACGTATTGTGACTTTTCCCCTTTGCTAAAAGGGGCGTGGATGTGGCCAGCGCGTGACGCATCTGGCCCATGGGCCGCAAGTTTGACACCGCTGATCTAGGCAAAAACTGAAAGATAGCTTAACTTGAGAAGGGTTCCCACTTTGTGTGCTCCTGAAAGAATTTTAAATTCCGCTTGAAGATGAATCAGATAAATTGAATTGAATTGAATTTTATTATTTATATGCCGCCCTTCTCCGGGAGGACTCAGGGCGGCGAACAATTCAAAAGGGGGAAAAGGGGAACATCAAAAACGAAATACAAATAATAAAAATAAGCAACAGTCGCACAACCATACATATCGAGAGGGGAGGGAACTCATCACCCCCAGGCCTGCTGGCAAAGCCAGGTTTTGACGGCTTTCCGGAAGGCCTGGAGAGAGGTGAGGGTCCGAATCCCTGCGGGGAGTTCATTCCAGAGGGCCGGAGCTGCCACAGAGAAGGCCCTCCCCCGGGTAGTAGCCAGATGGCATTGGCTGGTAGATGGAACCCGGAGGAGGCCAACCCTGTGAGATCTAATGGGTCTGTGGGAGGTAATGGGCAGCAGGCGGTCTCTCAAGTACCCAGATCCAATACCATGAAGGGCTTTATAAGTTACGACTAGCACCTTGAAGCGTATCCGGAGACTGATCGGTAACCAGTGCAGCTCGCGGAGGATAGGTGTAACGTGGGTGTACCGAGGTTACTCAAATTCAGTGAGAAGAGGTCTGATACTTAAAGGTGAAGGTAAAGGTTCCCTCACACATATGTGCTAGTCATTCCCAACTCTAGGAGGTGGTGCTCATCTCTGTTTCAAAGCCGAAGAGCCCGTGCTGTCCAAAGACGTATCCGTGGTCAAGTGGCTGGCATGACTAAATGCCAAAAGGGCACGGAACACTGTTACCTTCCCACCAAAGGTATTTCCTATTTTTCTACTTGCATTTTTACATGCTTTCGAACTGCTAGGTTGGCAGAAGCTGGGACAAGTAACAGGAGCTCATTCCGTTATGCGGCACTAGGGATACGAACTGCTGAACTGCTGACCTTTCTGATCTACAAGCTCAGCATCTTAGCCACTGAGCCACCATGTCCCTTGCCAGTGACACCTATTCACCCTGATAAAAGTGTTGCAGCAGAACCTCTCTCCAGAGGGAGTGCTTCCCTTCGGGCATGAAGTCATCATTGTCATCCTGCAACCTACTCTAAGCCAGTGTGTCTCAATCATGGAAACTGGAAGATGTGTGGACTTCCAACTTCCAGAATTCCCCCCCCCCCCAACCTGGCAAGGTTGGCTGGGGAATTCTGGGTGTTGAAGTCCACACACTTTCCAGTTTCCATGATTGAGACACACTGTTCTAAACTATTAGGATTGAACAAAGGAATATTCCTTCCAAAAATAATTGTTTTGACCACTGCCCCAATGCTCCGGGTTCAGGCATGGGTGAAATGCTACCAGTTCGAACTGGTAGTGAAATGCTACCAGTTCGGACCAGTTCAGGTGCTACCAGTACCACCTGAAATGGTAGTAAAAAAAAAATGCTACCGGTTCGGGTGAACAAGTATTTCCGACGATCAGCTGTGACACACGATTTATATTAGCTAGGAAGCAGGATTTCCTGCTTTCTAGCTAATCTAAATCATGAGCACAACGGATTCCCTCGCTCACTATTCTACTTACCTTTGCAGGTGCGCTCAGTAGCAAGCTCCGCCCACCCACCCAGATGTCATTACATCTGTTTTTGACGCTCCATGCAATTGCGGAAGGTCCTGCGAACTAGGAGCGAAGGTAAGTTGATTTCACCTCTGGGTCCAGGTGTAAGTGGTTTACTGACAAAGGCGCGCTCGACAAAAGCGTGCCGACGAAACCACGGCGAGAAAACTGCAAGGTCGAAATTGCGCCAATGAATGAATGCAGAAGCGCACCGACAACAGCACGCCGACAACAAAGAACTAATAACCTAATAACCCTAACCCTAACCCTGAACCTAACCCTGAACCTAACCCTAAACCTAACCCTGAACCTAACCCTGAACCTAACCCTGAACCTAACCCTAACCCTGAACCTAACCCTGAACCTGAACCTAACCCTGAACCTAACCCTAAACCTAACCCCGAACCTAACCCCGAACCTAACCCCGAACCTAACCCTGAACCTAACCCCAAACCTAAACCCGAACCTAACCCTGAACCTAACCCTAACCCTAACGCTTACCTTAAGTCAAATCGCGCTTTTGTGGGCGTGGTTTTGTCGGCACGTCGTTGTGGGCGCGTTTATGACATCGCGGTTTTTTCGCTGCGTTTTCGTCGGCGCGCTGTTGTCGTGCGTGCAGTTGTCGGGTCACGCTGTAAGTGTAGCCATTGGCTGTGCTGATTGGGGATGATCGGAGTGAGGGTTCAGTTCCCCTACTTACAGTTTTCTGAGTTCTTCTAATCCACCATCTGCCCTGGTGCTGATACAGAACAAAGGAGAAAGGTACCCTTATTTGTATAAGGGCAAAAGACTAAAATCATTTGGTCAAGGTGGAATCCCAGCAGTAGGCCAGACAGTTCCTGTGAATTCCACGAAAGTAAAAATAAAATGTCTCCTTGCTTTCCTTTTCTAGGCTGTTTGTATTCCCACTGCACAGCCTGATCCGACTTCATAAAAGGGCAGGG